>NC_044304.2:162780001-162999379 GCF_007474595.2 Lynx canadensis | reverse complement strand
GAGTGGGGAAAGAGCAGAGAGAAAGGAATACAGAATCTGAAGCAGGCTCCAGGCTCTAAGCTGTCAGTACACAGACCAACACGGGACTCGAACCCATGAACCGTGAGATCTGAGCCGAAGTCATTCAACCAACTGAGCCACCCAGGCACCCCCTCCCGTGTTGTAAAATTTTTCTCCGTTTCATGGCGCAGCTGCATATGCTGGCCGAGAGCACAGGCTCTGAGACCAGCCTTCCGGGGTCAGGTCCCGCCTCCGCCATCATCTGGGGGCCACGCTGGGCACATGCCTTTCCATCTCCCTGCCCCCACCAGCAGGATGGGGGTCACACTCACCCTGTAGGGATGTCCAGAGAATGACCAGGAGGCGCGCGGGGCGGTGCCTGGCACGTAAGGAGAACCATTGGCCAGTTAACCTTTTCAGTACCGTTCTTTCCGAGATCCCAGATCTGATCCTGCCGCCCTTAACATAGAACCCCATAGAACCCTGCAGCTCCCCGCACCGCTGCAAGAGCCGTCAATCTTGCCGCGTTTGCAGCACAAACACAAAGTGCCAGAGTGTGGGGTGGCACATTTGAATAGTTTAAAAACACACTACGCCAGCAATTTTCATAATCAAACCACTATTCCAGTAAAACAGTGTCTCGCCGTGCCTATCAAAGCAGCCAGGCTTGCCTGGTACCCACTCGGCCGCCCTTCCACACCAGGTCACTGTGCACAAACCCCATCATGGCCCGAGGCACGCACGCTTGCAGGAGACACAATTTTTCTTTGGTGGCGGCTCAACGGAACAGCCGAGGCCGCTGAGATGAGGGAAGGCCTCTGCTCGGGGCCTCACCCACGGTCACCCTGTCAAGCCACCCACCAGTGAGGGTCACACAGTGTGGGCCAGTTCAGGGCTATCTCTCTGCCAGTACTTGGCTCCTTCCCCACCTCCGCCTGGCACGGGCCTGATGGAGGCAGGGCCACACTCCCATACTTCCCAGGCAAGCTTCCTTACTGGACAGGAATGGCATTTCAGGCCTGAGCCAGCGGACCCGTCAGAAGCATACAGAGCAAGCACGACACCCGTGTTTTCAGTGATCTCGCAACTCTGACCCAGCTCTGACCCCTCGGGGAGGAGCGTGAACTCCAAGAGGGAGGACAGAGAACCAGGCATGCCTCCTCCCGCCCGATGTCACTCCACGAAGGTCCAGAGCCAGGCCCAAGCCAGCGGAGAGCCAGCTCCCCAGACTCCAGTGGGAGACCCCTCCCGACCCTCCTGCCAGAGAGAAGACACAGGCCTCAGAACGAGGACACCTGGCCCCCACCATAAATGGCCTCCCAACTTTTGGCCCTGCTCCTCAGGCCAGCAGGGGCCCACACGGCCAGGAGAGGGCCCCTTGGGCAGCACCATGGCCCCAGAGCGGGACAGAGCACAGTGATACAGGTAGGAGGCTCCCTGAAGGACCGCCAGTGCCCAGCAAGGCTCCTGGGCTGGCTACAGAGCAGGGAGGCCCCCTGGTTGTTGGCCAAGCATTCTCTGGAAGTGACAGCAGGGCTCTGTGCCCACAGGGGAAGCAGATACCTGCTTATGACACAGGCCAGCTGGGGTAAGAACACCAACCGCTCTAGGCCCTGTGAGGATTGAGGGCCTCAAACTGGAAGGGTGGGCCTTGGAGCTGGACAGACCAGGTTTAGACCCCAGCCGGCCGAGCACCTCCATGAGGCTCTCTTCCCAAGACTACTCGGGGTCCAGGGGGAAAGGTGCAGAGCCCCGAGGCCCCAGCCGGCAGGGGGACTGGGGCCCAGGAAATGACAAGAGAACCTATTAACCTAGTTCAGGACAGGGTCTCCTTTCCAACAGTGCCGAGGCTCGGGACGATGAGAGGCCTACGAGATGACACCCTCTGTCTCCTTGGGTTGGCTCGGAGGTGTCCCATCGAAGCTATCACAAAGGGATGCCCAGCCCACCCCATCCGCAGGTTCCCTAGTGGCTCTCTGGGCAAAGAATCCAGGCCCTTCCTGCCATTAGAAGAGCAGAGGAGTAAAAGGAACCTAGCATTTATTGCTGCAATAAACGGGATACACCTTCCTGGGTGTGGTCCAGGATAACCTCACCCCCGAGCAGGGAGCAGGGGGGCGCCTCCTTTCCGCAGGAGGAGAGTGGGCTGAGACAGACCAAGGGAGCCAACCGAGAACTATGGGCTAATGGGGGGCTTTACTCTGTGCCACACGTCTTCCAACTGCACACACGTTTACAAAGTTTCTGCTAGAATATATATATTCCGCTATTCATACACACACACACACACACACACACAACCATAAATTAAAGGCAAAACATAAACCAGAAAAGCCTACAAAAACAGCCCCTGCCTAAAATGCCGGACACGGTGAAGAGAATATTGTGACATTTGCTGGTTCCGTGTAGCATCTTGGCACCACCGCCATGGGTCGTGGCTGAAGGGGAGGTGACGAGCAGGATGGCCCAGGCCACCTCTCCTCTTGTGAGCTGGAAGGAGGTCACCATGAGGCAAAAAAGCCTGGAGGCCAAACCGGGCCCGGCTGCTAACCAGTGACCTTGAATCCTGGGTCAGTGGCTTCTGCCCTCCTGGCCTGCAAGGCATCGAGACTGGGCTCGCCCTTCTCCGACTGTGCCCCAGGCCGCGCAATCAGCACCCTATTCCCTGACTGGGTGCACCTCCCCGGCAGGCGCTCCGTCTGACCTTGTGTAAAGCTGACAGGCAGAAGGCCACCTAGTCCACAGATTGGGCCGTTCACGTGACCCCGTCCACCAGCAGCTCACCAGTCCGCACTCGAGAACCTGCGGGCCGTCCTGAAGAGACGGAAGGAGCCCGGGGAAGTGTCACGGCCCTTCCCCGCCCGCCTTTCTTCCCTCACCCGAAATTCAGGATTACCCTCCAGGTCCAGGCGACAGAGAGGCAAGGGGCTGAGAGGGGACGCAAGGAGGGCCGAGCAGCAGCCGCATGGGATGCGGAGGCCAAACCAAAGTGACGTGAGCTACACCGAGGCCTGCGGCCAACCCACCGGTAACAAGGCGCTGCCCACCAGGGGCCCCCGATGCACCCATTTATCTCGCAAGAGGGGAGCCTGGGCTCACACCCCCCCTTCCATTCTTGCACAAAACCGCAGGAGTGCGTGAGACCCCGTGACAAGAAAAAGTTTGTGGTGGTGCTCCCACAACAGCAGGCCGCTTGAGATTTTAAGAAAAACGCACAGCGACAAAAACCTACTGCAAATCCAGTAGGATCTGTTTGCGATCTCAGTGGATCTGTTGTCGATCAATCATCGGGGTCGTGGCAGGTGCTCAGGAAGTCCGTGCCTGTGGACTGGCTCCTTGAAACTTTTAAATACAGTAGAACCTTGGTTTGCGAGCATAATCTCTTCCGGAAACATGCTTGTCATCCAAAGCGGTCACACATCAAAGCGCATTTCAAGAACCATTGGCTCAGTTGTGATCCTGAAACGTTCGGGGTCACGTACGACTCGTATTGCAAGACATCCCTCGTTTATTAAGTTAACATTTAACAGAAATGTTTGCTTGTCTTGCGGAACACTCACAGAACAAGTTACTCGCAATCCAAGGTTTTACTGTACAATGCTTTAGAAAGCTGAATCCGAAAGGATATACCCTCTGCATTCACTTTTTACAACAAACAGGTGTTCTTTTGCTTATTATGGGCTAAAATTCAAGATGTTCTTCCAACACCACAGCCACGGCCCCCCCTCGTGGCTACTGAGCGCTCCCCCCTCGGCCTGTCCAAATGAAGCCGTGCTGAGGGCGGAGCTTGGAGACAGGACGAAAAAAGAATGTAAAATACCCCATTAATAATTTTTCATCCTGATCACATGTGGAAATGATTATTATTTCAAATATACTGGGTTCAATAAAATATAGTATTAAATTAACTTCACCTTGGGGGGGGTTTACCTTTTATTTTTAAAGTTTATTTATTTATTTTGAGAGAGAGAGAGAGAGAGAGAGAGAAAGCAGAGGAGGGGCAGACAGAGAGAATCCCAGGCAGGTGCTGCGCCGTTATTGGGGAGCCTGATGTGGGGCTCAATCCTATGAACCCCAAGATCAAGACCTGAGCTGAAATCAAGAGTCGGAGGCTTAAATGACTGAGCCCAAGCGCCCACCGCCCTTTTTTTTTTTTTTTTTAACCTTTCTTAATATGGCTACTTGAAGATTTCAGCCGACACGTGGGACTCGCATGTGTAACTGGGCAGTGCTGAATTACAGCAAACACTTGCATCGACAGGCAAACAATCAAATGAAGGCCATGCTGGATGGCCATGTGACACTCACTGTGACAAACTGCGGTCCAGGGTCTGGACCCCTCAGCCAGAGCCTCGGACAAATCCTGAGGTGGCTCCCCGCTCCGGGGCCTGCCAGGCTATACCAGCTCGCCCCAATCTCCGCCCCTCCAGAGTCCGAGCTACAGGAGGAGCCCCAGGCCGCGGGCACCGCGCACCGTGCACTCACTCTCGTGCCCTCACTTAGTCGCCACCCCCACCCCGGAAATCGTGACGGGGCCTGCCACTCGAGGAGCCCTTCCGAGGGAATGGTGCCGCTCTAAAAGCTTTGCAGGCATTAACCGACTTCCTTCTCACACCTACACGACGCAACGGGTGCCTGTTAACCTTATTTTGGCAACGTGGAAGCCAAGACACAGAGAGGTTAAGAGACTCACCAAAGGTCACACAGCTACCAACTGGTTCAGCCTGGGATTCAAATCCAGGCATTGTGGTTCTGGAACCAGGTCTGTGCCCCACACGGGCCCCTTCACACCCAAGGGGCCTGTTTAACGAAAAAAATCCTCACGGCCGGGAAGCTTGTCGGCCCCTCCCTGGAAGGTACGTACCAGCAGCAGAGGGAAGGGAGGGAGCCCCGAGTGGGGTCCAGACCTCCTGGTCTCGCCCGCCCCACCACGCACACAGTCACACACGCCCCGAGAGGCCATGGCTGGGCTTGAATCCCACTCTGTGAGCTTGGGCTCTGGGTTTGCAAGCCATCAAAACATCAAATTAAAAGGCAAAAGAGAAACCGGTGGAGGCGGGCTCACCAACAGTGGCAAGGAGGGGTGCCGACTGACAAGAAAGAGAAAGAAAAACACCCGCTATGAACAGGCGCAAAAACAGAGGCACGTCCCTCTGAAGCCATGCGGTGTCGGGCCGCTCTCAGCGCCCAGAGCACAGCCTGGTCAGCCCGGCTCAGGGTCTGGGGCGGGGGGCCCAGGCGCTGCCTGAGAGATGGAGGCACACAAACGTTCACTTCAGAAAAATCTCCATTAAGAGATTAAAACCATCTGACATACAGTATGAACAGAGGAAGGAACCAAGAGGAAGATGAACAAAGGATACGAACAGAATCGAACAAAATACAAATGACCTAGAAGTTTTTTTAACGCTCTCACTAGTAATCAACTGAATATGAGATAACAACAACAACAAAAAGCATTTTAATGGTTTTTTTTTATATTTTCTTAAAGTTTGTTTATTTGTTTTGGAGACAGAGAGACAGAGAATCCTAAACAGGCTCCGAGCTGTCAGCCCAGAGCCCAATGCGGAGGCTCGAACTCACGGACCGCGAGATCACGACCTGAGCCGAAGTCGGACGCTTAACCGGCTGAGCCACCCAAGCGCCCCATCCTGCAGCCTTTTAAAATAGCAGCCAAGTGGGGCGCCTGGGTGGCTCAGCCGGTTAAGCATCCGACTTCGGCTCAGGTCGTGATCTCGCGGTCCGTGAGTTCGAGCCCCGCGTTGGGCTCTGGGCTGACAGCTCAGAGTCTGGAGCCTGCTTCCGATTCTGAGTCTCCCTGTCTCTCTGCCCCTCCCCCGCTCGCGCCCTTTCTCTCTCTCACTCTCTCTCTCTCTCCAAAATAAACATTTAAAAAAAAAAAAAAGGCCAAGCAAGGAGTGACCTGCCAGTCACAGCCTGGCAGGAACGAGACCCCAAGTATCCCGAGTCCCCGACAGGGAGCTAACAGATGGACAGATGAATGCAGGGGCTCCCTTTCTACCAGTGGAGGCTTTTCCACAGACACACAAATCCCACCTTTGCCGAGAAATGCCAATAATATCAAATCAGCTCCTCTGTGACTGATTTGTGACAGCACAGAACAGCTAGAGAACAGACCAGGAGGACAAGCATCAGGCGGGTAACAGTGGGCACCTCTAAGGGGCAGTGGGGGGAGGGGGTACACGTGTTTCTTCTGCTTCCTTCCACATCTGAATTTGTTACACAAGCATGCGTGACTTTTGACGCTCACACATATGTTCAGCTGTTTTCAATGTTTAAATGTTTCTTTTTAAGTTTATTTATTTATTTTTGGAGAGAGAGAGAGTCTGCGGGTGCAAGCGCTGTCGGCACAGAGAGGGACGCGGGACTCGAACTCACACACCGCGAGATCGGGAGCTGAGCCGAGATCACGAGTCGGACGCTCAACCGACTGAGCCACCCAGGTGCCCCACAGTGTTTCAATATTTCTGAGTGTTTCCTGAGCAAGCATCTCTGTGCTATATGCAATCTCTGTGCTGCTCTTGGAGGGGAGAGACACCTCCCAGAGCCACCACTCAGCTGGGGATTCATAACATCCAGAAGAAAACTACAGCAAGAGAGAGGAGCCCTAAGTTCCCCTTAAGTTACATCCTAAAAGTTTCCAGGGTTAAACTGGAGGTCAAAAAGCTTCCCTGAGAGGCGCCACAGGAAGGCTGACTGGCCAGAGCTCATCTAGTCCATCCATCCAAGGGAGGGAGCACCAGCCCCGCAGCTGGAAGACCAGTGTCTGGTACGGCCTTGGGAGAGTTACTCAATCCAGGTCCCAGGCTTTGCAAAATGGAGAGGATACTTGCATACCTAGAAAGAGACCTGCCAAGTGTTTGTTGCAAAAGCCCATGACCATCTCCAGCGGGCAGGCGGGGAACGGTAACCAGGGCAACGCAGTACCAGCCAGTGCCCACATCCTTAAAGCAGGTGCTCCAGGTTACCGCCCTCCCCTGCTTCCATAACCCTAGGGCTCAGCTCCATGCCCCCAAATTAGCTCCCCTTTACCCCTTGGCCTGGAAGTCAGGAGGAAGGCAATCCGGTTAAACTAATTTCAAGTTAGCTGCGTATTAAAAAGAGAATGAGGGTGAGGTGAGCGGAACGTTCCCCGGATGGGTGTTCGGGGGATGCTGAATGAGGACACAGGAGTTCTCAGGGCCCAAGCCTGCCCCTGCTCCAGGCCTCAGCTCCCCTAAGCCTGCTTTTCAAGAAAGGCATCTTCGCTCCCGCCTGGTCTCCCTGGGGCCACTGCTCCCTTGGAAGCTCAAACTGGGGTCCCCTGGCCCGTCCCCTCCAGACTCAATGCCTCAGCCACGCAGACCAACCTGCTGCTCCTTGAATACCACCTTATACTTTCACCACCACCCCCCCCCCGCCCCGCCCCTGCTGCCTCTGCAAACCTGTTCCTTCTGCAGGGAAAGTCTCCTGGAGCCCCATGCCTGGCATACAGGTTCCATGAAAGAAAGAAACGGCAGAGGAGGGGCGCCTGGGTGCCTCAGTCAGTTAAGCATCCGACTCCTGGTTTCGGCTCTGGTCGTGATCTCATGGTTCCTGAGTTAGAGCCCGCCATTGGGCTCCTTGCTGACAGTGCAGAGCCTGCTTGGGATTCTCTCTCTCTGCCTCTGCCTCTCCCCTGCTTTCTCTCTCTCTCTCAAAAATAAGTAAACCTCAAAACAAAAAAAGTTAAAAAAAAAAAAAGGTAGAGAAAAGTATGTAGCATGAGCTAGCCCCAGGGTACTTAGGAGCAAGAAGTGTCTTATTCGGAGGGTGTCGTCCACTTGGCAGAGAACACAAGTTCAGGGACAGAGGACTGAATGGGGGGGTGGGGGAGGGGGGCCACCCTGCAGCCTGGAGGAGGTAGTCTATCCATCCCTCTCCTGTGACCTTGAAGAAAGGGGTCTTGATAAGTCTTCCCCAGGCTCTAACCTTTGCCCTGGTTGTGTTCAGATCTTGGCTTTATTCCCACCCCTCCCAACCCCTGCTTTGGCATCTGCAAGCGGATCCATTCAACCTCAGTCAGTCCAGCATGCTGGCGGGGCTCCCCCCCTGCCTTCCACTGTGCTACATGCAACTGGGCCACACGGTAGGAGCTAAATAAATGTATCTGGAACAAACGCAGCTTTCCCAGGCCACTAGCACCCACCCAGATATCCTCTTTTTCAGAATTCCTAGAACTCATCTGTGCAAAGTCCTACCTAAGCCTCCAGGCCACCACCAGGCACTCATTCCCGAAACCAGCTAATTACCGGAACTCCAGGGTAAGTGACAGACCCAGATCCCTGGGCCCCCATCTCAAACCCACTGAATCAGATCCCTTGCAGGAAGCCTCAGAAACGTGCACTTCAGCAAGTCCCCCAAGTGAATGTTACTGCCAGGCTGGGGAACAGCCGGGAGAGTTTCCCGGTCTCCAAAATGGCTATGATTGCCCTCCACCTGCCTCACCGCACGATGGGGCTGCTGTCGGGACCACAGGACACAGAGAAAGCAGGGCAGACTCAAGCCCCCAGGCAGGCCCATGAGCTCCTTCTGAGCCCTCCCCAACACCTCTGCCTTCAGCTCAGGGCCCCCTTCCCTCTCCAGCCTAGGCTCAAACACAACGGGAACACCTGTACCTCCTTACCCCAGTCCCGAACACTCCCCAGCCCGCGCCCACGGTGGCAGGCCCGCAGATCCTGAGTTCACCCTGAAGAGCGAGGTGGAAGGGAGAACGAATCAGCCCACTTTGGGAATGCTCAAAGGCACTTCATCGTTTAAAAAAAAAAATGCTGGAGAACAGGGCGCCTGGGTGGCTCAGTCGGTTGAGCCTCTGACTTCCCCTCAGGTCACGATCTCACAGTTCCTGAGTTCAAGCCCCGCAGCGGGCTGTGTGCTAACAGCTCAGAGCCTGGAGCCTTCTTTGGACTCTGTGTCTCCCTTTCTCTCTGTCCCTTCCCCACTCATACTCTGTCTCTCTCTCTCTCTCTCAAAAATAAATAAATACTAAAAACAATATTTTTTTAATTTTGGAGGAAAACAAAGGGGGCGACAAGTCGCCCAGTTGACAAAGTCCGGTTCCTCCCCAAGTAGGAGCCACATGGCATACTTGTGGCCAAGGCCGGCTTCCTGGTCCTCCCTGTGGGCCCACAGGGCCCACCCCTGCTTGCACTCCCCTGGGGCAGACCTCCCGGGATTCACATCTCCTCAGAGACAAGCCTGCCTTTCCTGGCCACTTGCTGGGACCCCAGGCGGCTTCTTGCAGGAACTCATCCTGGCTCCTGGCTTACTTGGCCCAGCATCTGCACGTTCCATGTGCCCAGGCTGTCCCCTATCTGGACTGAGGCCGGTTCCTCTGCGGCCCTCTTTCTAGGGCACAGCCAGGAGACCAAGCAAGTCCCGAGAGCTCCTGCCCGAGGCCCCACACGAGCCCTGACTGATCAGCGTGGATCCCTCCTTTCTCCGAGCCTCAGTTTCCCCACCGGGGAGAAGAGCCTGGCTCAGAGGCTCTGCACACGGTGAGCCTGCCATCCCACCACCCCCACCTGCCGGGTACACTGCTTTCATGCCTTAAAACAGCCGGATGCACCCCTTTTCTCCTTCCTTGGCCTTTGGTGGGAAAGGAACTTTTCAAAAACAGCCTGCTTCCCCTCAAATCCTGTCCTGAGACAGGAAAGCGGAATGTTCCTCTGCTTCCTTCCTCCTACCCTGGCTGCGGGGTCTGAGGTGACTGAGTGAAGCAGGCAGAAGACAGGAGGGCAAGGTGCCATGGTGCTCCCTCAGTCCCAAATGGATTCCGACTGCGTCTCCTGGGTCACCTTCAGAGCTGGAACAAATAAATCCTTCACCGAAGTATTACCAGAGTGAGGCGGAAGCTTATTATACACTAGGAAAATGTCATCCCTTCCCACTAAGAGGCTCAGCCCTAGTAAACACAGACCGGCCTCCCGGCTACGGATGTGTTACGTAACAATATCGCCTGGACCCAGGTTTGATGCTGGGCCCTGGCAGGGGGGCTCGGCCAGGCTCACAGGGAGCCGGGAAACGCCCCAAGAAGCTGCTCTCCTCCCTCCCCCAAGCAAGAAGGTGGGGACACTGCTTTACAAGGCAGCAGCAATATGGTTTGGCAGATGGAGGCTCTACAGCAAGAAAGGATATAGGGCAGAAATTGGAGAAGGAGTTTTCTGGGTTGTTTTTTTTTTTTTTTTGGTTTGTTTTTTTGGGGGGGGGGGTTATTTGTTTTTTTGTTTGGTTTTGTTTTTTGTTTTTTGTTTTTCCCTGCCTGCCCAGGGCAGAAAATCTATGTGACAAAAGTGGGGAAGCAGGGGTGAGGTGGGTGATAAAGATGGATCCCAGGAGAGAGGCTGGACAAAACAGGGGAGCGGGAGGAGAGAGGTGCAAGGCCCCGCCAAGGGAGAGCAGGGAAGTGGGGATCAGGAGAGCTGCGAATGCAGTGTGCGGAACAGCTGGGCCTGGTGACAATGAGACATCGGGTCCCGGGATTCACGATACCAAGCTTCCAGGCTAAGCAGACAGAACATGGGGTACTTCCAAACCGCAATGGGGAAGTTGGTCACGGGGGAGGGCTCTACGAAGAGAAATTCCGCCCAGCGCGTTGAATTTAAGACAGGGACGAAAACTGAGCACGTCCCGGGAATCATGATCCTCGTGGCACAGAAGATGCCCAGCTGGAGGCCTCCTGAGTCCGGGCTGGGGGGGGGGGGCGCGGGGGTGGTCACAAGCCACTGCTAAGGAAGTTGGAGCTGGATGGGAACCCAGCTGATTCTGCCTCTCCCTGCTCTGGGAAGGGCTCTGAGGGAGGCGTCCTCCCTCAGCCCCTACCTCGGGCTAGTCCCTCAAGTCTCTTCGACAAAAGGAGCTGGGGGGAGGGGGGGTATCTGAGAGCTGTTCCTGAACTTCTACTTCCCCAGAGGGACAGTGTCGCTCTGGGGAATGGCGACTCTCCCTGCCCCACCCGTTTCAGATCGAGGAGGAAAAATTGGTCATCTCCTCTCTTTGGGGCCCTGGGCTCACACAAATGCCATCTCCTGGTCCCCGGCCACAACGGTGATTCAGGCCATTTACTTGGATCCATGTTAATGAGTTTTTCCCCGTCGCCTAATTAGTTCACTGTGAACTCAGCCTTGAGAGGAAAGAGGTAACAGAGGATTGGGGAAAGGACAGAAGGAAGTCAGCTTGGAGTGTGACAAGAAGAAGGCAGGACTCTGGGTCTAAATGGGGTCTGAAGCTCCCCAAACACTGAATGCTCCTTCCTCAGCTGTGGGGACCTCCAAAAGCAGGAAGGGAGTAGTGTTCAGGCACAGGGGCCCTGGAGCCTTACACAAGGAGGAGAAGGTGGGAGTGTGGCCCTAACTGCCAGGCCCAAGAAGTGGACAGGCCGTTGCCCACAACTCCATGTCATCGCCAAAACACCTCGCAACCAGCCCTGCATTTCCGCTAAAGCTGAACCCACCACCTGCTTGCTGGGCGTCCCCCTTCCAATAGAGCCAGAGAGGAAGGAGATGACCCAGGGCGAGGCCCATCTGCCCCTTGGATGCTCAAAGGTCACGGTGCCACCAGGGAATCTGTGGGTGTGGTGCCCCCCCCCCCCGACACATCAGGGGTCGTGGGATATGTGCCGACAGCGTGAACCCACTTCCTCTGCGCCCCCCCCCCCCTACGTGGCAGCCAAATTCCCGGGCTCAAGAGCCTAGAGAAAAGGGTGCTAGGCAGGGCAGTGGCCCGGGATTCTGGCATTTGACGCCCAGCGCCGTGTCCGTGGAGGTCAGACAGCGCCCCGCAGTCCCGCGCCCGCCTCCCGAGCGGCTCCTGGGTGCGCGGGGGACCGGACGAAAGCGCGGATGTACCGGCCGGTGCCTCCCACGCGGTCGCGCCGCCGGAGCCCCGCGCCAGGCCCGGCCTGCGCCCGCCTTGGCAGCGGCAGCGTGGGGGGTGTGCGTCGGGAAAGGGCGCCGCGGCGAGCGCCACCCTCCGGGGCCCGCGGGCGCTGGGCCCGGGAAGGCTGCCATCCACTAACGGGAGGCTCGATTCCCCCGCCCCGCCGCGGGGCAGGGCCGGGCCGGGACAGCAGCCCCACCTCCCGGCCCGCCGAGGCCCTCCGCGGCGCCCACCCTCCCAAGGCATGCCTGGCCAGCTCCGGCCCCAGCCCCCCGCACCTCTGCGGCTCTGAGCGCACCTGTCCCCGGGGCGACACCACCCTCACGCCCTGGGGTACTAAGAACGGAAAACGTGTCCCCTGGCACGGGACCGGCCCCGAGCCCCAGTGTCCCCGGACGAGATACAGCGAAGCTTGGACGACCGCTCTGCAGCGCTGGCGATCAGCAAAACCGCGTGGCCAGGACCTCAGGCGCGCGACGACCCCAGACGGGGAGAGCGTGGCCGAACCGGGCCACCGCGCCCCAGCTCCCGCAGACCCCGGCTCCGCTCACCCTCGATGGAGATGACGTGCTCCCGGATCTGGTTCTGCAGCGCCAAGTCCTCAATGCGCTCGATCAGGTCGTAGATGGCGTAGATATTGGGATGCACGGATTCGAAGCGTTGGATCTCGGCCCGGATGGCTGCCGAGTTGGAGAGCGCGAACTGCTGGGGGGGCCCTCCGGCCAGCTGCTGCGAGGGGCCGCCGCCGCCCCCGGCCCCCGGCCCCGCGCCGCCGAACTGCCCGCCGCCCCCCGCGCCGCCGCCGCCACCGCCGCCGCCCCCCGGCGCCGCCAGACTCGGCTGCTGCTGCGGGCTCTGCCCCCCGCCCGCCTGGAAGTTCATGGCTCTAGAGCCGCGGGGCCCGAGGCGGGCCCGGCCGGGGCCCGGGGCGGCGCTGCGGCGGCGGCGGTGGCGGGCGGGCGCGCGGGGCTGGCGGGGCCGGGACTAAGGAGCCGGCGGCGCGGGGCTAGCGCATGAGGCCGGAGGCCGGGGGCCGAGGCCGGGAGGCGCCGCCGGGCACGCTGTGGCCGCCGCTGCAGGGCGCTTCTCGGCGTCGCGATCCCGCTGCCTCGGAGCAGCCTCCAGCGGCAACAACAACGGGACCGGGAGCGCGCGGCCCGGGCCCTCCCCCCGCGTCATGCGCACGCACCGCCGCCCCCGCCAGCTCCGGCACACGCAGCCCGAGCCCCCCTCCCCGCCGCCCCCGCCCCTCCTGCGCGCCGGCCCCAGCGCCCCCGCCCCTCGCTCGCTAGCTGGCTCTGCAGCCTCCACCCCCAAGCCGCGCGCTCCAGCCCCGGCGCCCGGGCCCCTCCCACCTAGCCTTGGCCCTTCCGCCTCCTCTCCAGCCCCCACCCACACCCGCCGTGAGGGCCACCAGCCCGAAGTGGACAGCCGCTCTGGCCTCCTCCCGGCCCCGGCTCTCTCGTTCGCCTCCCTGCTCTGGTCTGGGTGGGGTGTCCGATCTTTGGGCAGTGCCCGAAACGGTGCCCTGCGCCCGAGGGTGCTGATGAACGCGGCAGATTGGCCGGGAAGGGCCTCCGGCCCAGGCACGGCTGTGCCTCACTTACACAGTTCTGCCTTTTAGTGCGACACGAGCCCCCCTGTTCCCGTCCGAGATCATCCCCAGGGACCACTCTGTCCCCACGGTTCTCTCTCTGGTCCTCCCCTGGACTCTAGACTGGGGGCTGAGGCACAGAGCCTAGAAATCTGGGTTCCCTGCTTCCGTTTCCAGTTCTCCCTGAGAGCTTCCTTCATCAGCAGGGCCCTTGGAAATGACACTCTAAACAACAGTCCCCACTCATCTTCAACCTTCCCCTAAAAGACTTTCCTTTGGGACCGGGAGGGTTCACTGACTGCCACCACCCTGGTCCCGGCTGGTACACAGGCAAAGAAGGGAGATGAATCCAATATTATGCTTTCTTCTCCCCTCTCATCCCATTCAAGAGACTCACCAGAGCCCACAAGGCTGTCTTAATTGTCACCCCCTCGCCCACCCTGTGTTCCTGTCCGCTCCTTCCAGGGACAGGGAGCTCCCTTCAATGTCTCAGTTCCTCTGCATCCCCATTGCCAAAGCCGTCAGCAGTCCTGCTAATCCACCTCCATCCCCCATCTTTCTTAAAAGGTGTAAGAGAGGGCATGTGCAGGGCACTGGCCCCAGCCAATCCAGGGCCATGCCCCGATGTCCTCTGGGACAGTTGACATATGTCAATCTCGATACACACACTTCCACCTCCCAGGCCAAGCTAGGTCTTTTCCCAGCAAACAGTTGACCCCATTTGGCCATTCACATAACTCTGCCCCAGTCACCAAGGCAGTCACCTAAGTGTCTTGTACCTTCCAAAGAACCAGGCACAAGCTACTCAATACCCGGGGCCTCCCTAGCTCCTGAAAGATTCAGGTTCTGTCTACGTGTTTGACCTTACTGATGTCTTGTACCCTCTCCATGCTTCATCGGCAAAATATAGTAATTGAGCAAAACACCTAGCTCTCGTACTGTGTAATTCTAAAAGCAATAGCAAAGACGTCTTTTAGATGCTTAACTAGAAAGGACGGTAAGAATCTGCACCAGGTACCTCCCAGGAGAGATGCTGAGAGTAAAGAGTATCTCAAATGGGTTGCCCCAGCAGCCTAACAGATCTTCGTTAGGACTCGTGGGCTTGTCTACATGTCTGTCTCCTATTATTATATGAGCCGCATGAGAGCAGGGACAAGTTTACCTGTGTGATTCACCATTGTATTCCCAGCATCATGCAGTGTGTGTGGCATTTGGTATACCTTTAATTAATGTTCCGCGTGCCTGGGTGGCTCAGTCGGTTAAGCATCCGACTGTTGGTTATGGCTCAGGTCATGATCTCAAGGGTCATGAGATAGAGCCCCGAGTCGAGTCGGGGCTGTGCTGACGGTGCAGAGCCTCCTTAGGAGTCTCTCTCTTCCCCTCCCCCCTCTCAAAATAAATACACTTAAAAATGTTTCTAGAATAAATGAATGAATGAGAGGGAAGGAACTAGAGAGAAGTCAGGTCTGTCTGTCATACATCTAAACTGGCTTTCCCAAGGCAACACTTGGGGTCCTTGCTCCCACAGGTAAGCATGAATGGAAACTGTAGGGTACATTGCTTTTCATCAAGACTGGCCTATAAAACCCAGACATGAGATCTCTGTGGCCCAGAGGAAGGAGGGGAAAGCCATAATTAGCTGACCCAAGCCAGGCTGGGGCTCAATGTCCTCTACACAGTGACACTCTGAGGACCCAGTTTCCAAGCCCAGATCTGGGTGGAGAGAGTGTACTAGAACTAGGTGAACAAATACCTACTATGTAACAGATCCCTTACATCGTTTTCATGCTTATTTAATAAAACATAATTTCTTCCTTAGAATTTCATTATGAAATTATGCTTTAGGAACAAAGAAATTAAGATTCAAAGAGATTCAGTAGCGCACCCAAGGTTATACAGGTGATAAACACAGGATAAGAGATCGATCGGCATCTGTGCCAGGCTCCAAGGTCCATGCTTCTTGCACAGTGTTACAGGGGCAAGGGGAAAGGACGAGGGAAACAAGACAGCACAAGCCACCGTGGCCAGCCTTGGGGAGGGGTGCGTAACCAACCTGATGAGACAGCCCATGGGGACTGGGCTCTGAGCCAAAGAGTCAATTTAGGGGGCCCACGGTGCCTTTTGGCGTTCACTCTGACATAAGAGCAGACCGGGATAGGGGCCACCTGAGCTCTCCAGTCACTGCATCTGTTAACACGGGGACTCTGACGTGCTCTAGCTGACGTTGGGTTTTGGAGTGACAGATGCCCTGGATGCCAGCAGGGGAGGGGGCGGATCCTACTGTCGCCCAAACCTCAGGGGACTAGCAAGCCCGCCCCCGCGGGCCCCTCAGCGTCTTGCGGGCACCAGGACTCTCCTGCAGATCCCCGCACGTGGGTCCGCAGGGTGGAGGGCGGGAAATGCGCACCGCGCAGGACTACAAGTCCCACAATGCTTCGGGCGGCGGCGGCAGGGAAGGAGGGGGTGCCTTCAGGTGTCCGCGACCTCGGCGCCTCCCGCCCGGAAGTGCCCGAGGGTCCGCTATGGAGCTGGCGGAGCCGGGCGGTGAGTCCCCGCGCGTTGACCGCGCCCACCCCACCGCCCCGGGCCCCAGCTGGCCCCCTCTCGTCCCGCCCCCGGTTCTCCGGTTGCCCTAACGCGGCTCCGGGGGGGGCGGGAAGATGGGAGGGGTGATGGAAGAGCTGGGGGTAGGGAGGGCGAAGTCCGGATTCCTGGGCGGGATCTGGGGTCCGCCTGCGGAATGGGTTTGGAGAGGCTTCCAGAAGAGGCGCGGAGTCGGGCCGCCACGGGGTGGGCCTTCAGTAGACTGGAGGGGCCAATTTGGGTCGGGGGATGGCAACCATTGGAAGCTCCGAATTGCCAAAGGGCGGAGATTGACGTGTGGTGTGGGGAAGCCTTGGGAAAGAGTCCCCATCCGCGGATGGCGTTTGGTTAAATGATAACGGGGCGGGGGGCGGGGGAAAGAAACCCATTTTCTATCCCCTTGGAGCACCTTTAATGATGGAGGAGTAGATGAGCGTTGGGATGAAATAGGCGAAGGAGTAGATAAACTCTGGGGCAGTGATGGGAGACTAGGTCAGCTTTGGGGTGAAGTTCGGTGTGGGTTGAATTTAGGGAAGAGGTTGCTTAGAATGTCAAGGCCCTTAAGTCGGGAGAGTGTTTGGATGAATGGAGGAGCGGGCTGAAGACCTAGAACTCAGTTTAGAGCAAGTTAGGACTCGGGATTTGGTGATGCGAAGGGGCCCTTGAAGCAAGGTTGGGACATCAGGTTTCAGAGCAGTAATGTGCCCTAGGGTGGAGCTTGCGCAAGCGGGAGAGGGATAAAGACTGTGGGAGAGTTTGGTGGGGTGGCTTCAGGAGCCTGTGGAAGTTCAGAGGGCTGTTGGCCAGCGATCCAGCCCCTCATGGGTTCTTTGTGCCTCTCCAGCTCAGTAGCGTGGCAGGCAAGGCAGGTGCCATGGCCTTGATTGAAGGGGTGGGTGATGAGGTGACCATCCTTTTCGCGGTGCTTGCCTGCCTTCTGGTGCTGGCTCTCGCCTGGGTCTCAACACACACCGCGGAGGGCGCCGACCCACTGCCCCAGCCATCAGGGACTCCAACACCAGCACAGCCCAGTGAAGCCATGGCGGTCACCGGCAGCATCAGAGGGGAGGCCCCAGGAGCCGAAACTCCCAGCTTGAGACACAGAGGTCAGGCTGCACAGCCAGAGCCTGGCATGGGGCTCTCAGCGACGTCACCAACCCCGGACTCCCCCCAGGAGCCCCTAGTGCTCCGGCTGAAATTCCTCAACGATTCAGAGCAGGTGGCCAGGGCCTGGCCCCACGATACCATTGGCTCCCTGAAAAGGTAAGCTGGGATGGGGACAGGAAAGAAAATTCTAAAGAGTGGGGTGGCAATGATCACAGACCCAGAGAGGCCACGAGAGAGATCGGAGACCTCCCCCTCAGTCTATAGAGGAGGGAACTGAGGTCCCCACGTGGCACATTGTATTGTCCCCCCATAGCAGGAAGGGACCCCCTTAGAGGCCACCAACTGGGTGGTGGGTGGAGGCAAAGGTGAGTGTTGTTCTGGGCAAGGGACCAGGATTGCCTGAGGCCTGCTCTCTTACCCAGGTCCCTCTCTCCTCAGGACCCAGTTTCCCGGCCGGGAACAGCAGGTGCGACTCATTTACCAAGGGCAACTGCTAGGAGACGACACCCAGACTCTGGGCAGCCTTCACCTCCCACCCAACTGCGTTCTCCACTGCCACGTGTCCACACGCGTGGGCCCCCCACATCCCCCTTGCCCACCGGGGTCAGAGCCAGGCCCCTCCGGGCTGGAAATAGGCAGCCTGCTGCTGCCTCTCCTGCTTCTGCTGCTGCTGCTGCTCTGGTATTGCCAGATCCAGTACCGGCCCTTCTTTCCCCTGACCGCCACTCTGGGTCTGGCCGGCTTCACCCTGCTCCTCAGCCTCCTGGCCTTTGCCATGTACCGCCCGTAGTGCCTCCACGGGCTCTCGGCAGTGTCGCCGGCCCCTCCGGACCTTGCTCCCCACGACACAGTGGGAGTTGTTGTCTGCCCAGGCCCACCACTCCCGCCTGCCTCTTCCCACTACCCTGGAGCCCAGCGCTGCGCAGCAGAGCGCTCCGGGAGTCGGCCGAGGCCCCTCCCTGTGACCTCCATGGCTCTGGGCCACCTCCTGGGGCTGCTGGCTCTCAGCCCCCATTGACAGTCAGCTCTTCGGGGTCAGGCAGCTGCTGTCACTGCCTTGGCCCTGGGCAGAGCCAGGCTACACCCCTGGGCCCATCTTAGTATTCTGTCTGAGGACCCAGCCACTTCTAGTCCCTAAGAGCTCCTTGGGCTGATTTGGGGACCCAAGGACTGCGGGACGCTGGTGAAGGGGAGCTGGGAGGGGCAGAGGGCTTCTCTGGAACATGTGCAGATTAAATAACTGTGAAGTTTTCACTCTCCGTGTGTGTCTCTGAGTGTGCGGGCCCGCGGGGGTGTTGGGCGGGGAGCCCTTGCCCACTGGGAGAAAAGGAGCGAAGGGAGCGGACTGAGCTGTCCCGGTGTCCAACCAACCTTACACGACCCGCCGCCGACTTCCGCTTTCTGTTCGCCGGAGCCTCAGAGCCGGGCCTTCTGGCTCCGCCCCCGGCACCGCCCAGGCTCGGCGCGCGCAGCTTCCCGGAAGCGGGGGGCGGGGCGCGCGGCGACCGCGGGGGCCGCGGCGGCGGCGGCGGCGGCGGCGGCGCGCGCAGGGCCTGACGGGAGCCACGTCTGTCCCGGTCGGGGACTGAGCCGCTATTGGCGTCCGGGCCGCGATCCGGGGGCTGCTGGGAAGATGGCGGACTCGGTGGCCCGCCGATGAGGAAGCCGCGGAGGGAGCCCGGCTCCCGGGCCCCGAGACCGACTGAGGGAGCGACCTGCGCGGGGCCTGGGGAGTCATGTAGGGGTGGCATCTGCGGGGCGGGCTGCGGGCGGGCGGCGGGAGTTGGCGTTGGCGACCATGACCACGGTCTGCTGGCGTCCCCGGGCTCGGGTGGGTGTGGGGGTCCCTGACACGGCCGACTCCGCACCTTTGCAAAGCCGCGCGCTCGGGCTCCACGGGCGCCCCGCGAGGTGGGCGCTGCGTTCTCGTTTCACGGGTGAGGAGGCTTGGGCTGAGAGACGAAGCCACTTGTCCAAGGTCATGCCGGTGGTAAGCGGGAGCGCCCAGCATGGAACCCAGGACCGCTGGCTGCGGAGCCCGCGTTCCACCCTCCTCGCCGCTGCCGCCTCCTGCGGGAGGGGGAGGTGGTCGGGAGGGCGTATCGACGGGGCCAGCTGGGCTCCAGGCTGGGCACGACCACTGACCCGATTCGTGACCTCAGGCTTCACTGCCTTTCCTCTCTGGGCCTTGGTTTCTCCACCTGTGAAATCGATGTAGTGCCAGCCCTGCCTACCACCTCATAGGCGTGTGTAGAGGACCAGAGGAGATACGCAACGCATGTGGAATTGCTTTGTAAATATCACTGTGCCGCGTACACCGAAGGTGCCGTTTCGAAGGATGGAAGGAGGCAGAGAGGGGCGGGGTGGGGAAGACTAGAGCAGTCTCCAGGAAGAGTGAACACGAGTCTGGGTTGCTCCGACCCCAGGGCCCTCTGAATTGGGGAGCGAGGTAAGGAGTAAGATAGCGGGTTTTCCTCCCCTTTGGAGAAAACCTCACCCCCTTTTCTGGGCTGCCCCTCAGGGTCTCCAACACCAAACTCCATGCTTCGAGTCCTGCTCTCTGCCCAGGCCTCTGCTGCTCGGCTCTCTGGCCTGCTGCTGCTCCCGCCAGTACAGCCCTGTTGTCTGGGGCCCGGCAAGTGGGGGGACTGGCCTCCTGGAGGAGGCCTCCATGCAGGCCCCGTGCAGGGGCTACAGCGGCTTCTGGAACAGGCGAGGAGCCCCGGGGAGCTGCTGCGCTGGCTGGGCCAGAACCCCACCAAGGTGCGCGCCCATCACTACCCCGTGGCACTTCGTCGTCTGGGCCAGCTCTTGGGGTCTCAGCCACGGCCCCCTCCTGTGGAGCAGGCCACACTACAGGACTTGAGTCAGCTCATCATCCGAAACTGCCCCTCCTTTGATATTCACACCATCCACGTGTGTCTGCACCTTGCAGTCTTACTTGGTGAGGAGGGTGTCTGGGGGTGGGTGGGTGTTAACGGAAGAGTAGAGAAAGAGCATAGAAGACCCGAGATCACTGACAGAATTCACCTCTCAGGCTCTGCCAGGAATGGCGCATACCCTGGCACGCTTGCTGCCCCTCCCGTCTTCACAGCAGACACCAGGAGTCCAGCAGCCTTCGTTCCAGCTTAGCTAGGGTGCCAACCCTGATTCCTTCCAATACAGTGCTCTAGAAAGCCACTATAGCGTGTCACCATTGGCATGAGATGAGAACTCACTTGCCATCTTTGTATAAGGCCTTCCCCACAGACCGTCCTGATACCATACGTTCACATGGCGTTTCACCTTTCTCCAGTGTTTCCACTTACACTGTAGCAACCCTTCCAGTCCAGAACGTGGAGACGTGAGAGGTTGGGAATTCACCCACTGAACCCAGGACTGGAACAGAGCAGCTCTTCGTTACCAGGACTGCCTCCTCTGACCCTCTCCCTCTCAGGCTTCCCATCAGATGGGCCCTTGATGTGTGCCCTGGAGCAGGAGAGAAGGTTCCGCCTCCCTCCGAAGCCACCTCCCTCTCTGCAACCTGTCCTTCGCGGTGGGCAAAGATTGGAAGCTGCTCTGAGCTGCCCTCGTTTCCTGAGGCATCCACGGCAGCATCTCATCCGCAGCCTGGCAGGTGCTGGAGGGGACTAAAGGCAGGTGGCGGGGAGGGGCCGAAGAGGAGGCAGGTGGTGGTGTCTGGGCTAAAAGGCGTCGTCCAGATCTGGCCCGAGGGTCCAGCATAATAGGCTGTTTTTCACAGAGGCCAGGCCGGAGGAACTGACACCCCACGTGATGGTGCTCCTGGCCCAGCACCTGGCCCGGCACCGGTTGCGGGAGCCCCAGCTTCTGGAAGCCATTGCCCATTTCCTGGTGGTCCAGGAAATGCAGCTCAGCAGCAAGGTGGGATTACCTCCCGCCCTGCCATGCTCCTCTCCCAGCCCTCCTCAGGCACCGTGTCAGGCCCAGCCCCCCATGCAGCTTGACCGGCTGCTGCTTCCTGCCGCAGACAACCAGCTAGGCTCTCTGCTCTGGCCCCTGGGGGTTCGTCTTTGCTCACACCCTCTTGGCTTGTCCACCTACCCAGCGTGTGTGCCTGGTTCTCTGCAGTTCTCCAAGCACTCGGCGCGGTCTTAGCCTCGTTGAGCCCACTCCTCTAAGTCTTCAGGGCCGGCCCCCACGGCGACGTCTCCTCCACTGGTTTGATTAATCACATGGGGCTCAAGACACTGGTTACGCTGTCAAACTTCTGGTGTGTACGCCGGGGTAGAGGGATCGTTCTGCCTTTACAGAGACAGCAGCTTGCAGGCCAAGCCTCCCCGAGGCTCAGCTTGTGGCGGATACCGGAGAACCGTTTCGTGCGGGGTGAAGGGCTGCTCTTCCTTCACAGGTGGTACAGAAGTTGGTCCTGCCCTTTGGGCGGCTGAACTACTTGCCCCTGGAACAGCAGTTTATGCCCTGCCTTGAGAGGATCCTGGCTCGGGAAGCAGGGGTGGCTCCCCTGGCTACTGTCAACATCTTGATGTCACTGTGCCAGCTGCGGTGCCTGCCCTTCAGGGCCCTGCACTTTGTCTTTTCCCCAGGATTCATCAACCACATCAGTGGTGCGCGGACAGGAGGGCTGGCTGGGTCCCCGAGGGCCAGCGGGCAGGGGCGAGTGGGGGTGGGGCCCCGCAGCCCAGCGAGCCTCCGGCCTGCTTTCCCACAGGCACCCCTCACGCCCTGATTGTGCGGCGCTACCTCTCCCTGCTGGACGCAGCCGTGGAGCTGGAACTTCCAGGATACCGGGGTCCCCGCCTTCCCCGAAGGCAGCAAGTGCCCATCTTCCCCCAGCCACTCATCACTGACCGTGCCCGCTGCAAGTACAGGTGGATGGGGCAGCCTGGGGGAGGGGAGGGGACCAGCCTGCAAGCAGCACAGAGTAGAGGAGCCAGGGGGACCCTGAACTGTCCGTGCTCGTGCGCCCTAAGTGGTCACGGGAGGGGACAGAAACGGGCCTCGGGACATGGAAGGCATTTGCCCAGGGTGGAGAAGCGTACAGGAGTGACTTAGGAGGAGACTCTCAAGCCTTTCCATATCGGTGTTCCCCCTCCCCTCTCAGTCACAAGGATATAGTGGCGGAGGGGCTGCGCCAGCTGCTGGGGGAAGAGAAGTACCGGCAGGACCTGACCGTGCCTCCAGGCTACTGCACAGGTGAACCCCAGGTGGGGTGGCCCAGCCCGCAGGGATACAGAGCCGTGGCTGGAAGCCAGCGGCCCTTTCTCTTCCTCCCTCCAGACTTCCTGTTGTGTGTCAGCAGCTCTGGTGCCGTGCTGCCCGTGAGGACCCAGGACCCCTTCCTACCATACCCTCCCAGGTCCTGTCCCCAGGGCCAGGCTGCCTCTCAGCCCACGACCCACGACCCGGCCCAAAGGTAAGGGGAGAGGGCGGAGGAGCCTCCCCTGCCTCTGTGGACAGCGCCCTGAGCTATGGTCCGCCCCCTCCAGGGTGGTGCTGATGCTGCGGGAGCGCTGGCATTTCTGCCGCGACGGCCGAGTGCTGCTGGGCTCGCGGGCCCTACGGGAGCGGCACCTGGGCCTGATGGGCTACCAGCTCCTGCCGGTGAGCGGCCCCTGCCTCGCCCCGGGAGAGACTCCACGCCGTCCTTTCTCCCCTCAGCCCACGGGCCCTGTGGGTAACGAGCTGTCCTCCCCCCCCCCCCCCCCCCCCCGCAGCTGCCCTTCGAGGAACTGGAGTCACAGAGAGGCCTGCCCCAGCTCAAGAGCTACCTGAGGCAGAAGCTCCAGGCCTTGGGCCTCCGCTGGGGGCCTGAAGGGGGGTGAGGGGGCACACACGGGGCTCAGGATGACCCTCCGATGGGGGGTGGACGATTTGCACTTTGGCTTTCTCTGTT
This sequence comes from Lynx canadensis, assembly GCF_007474595.2. NCBI lineage: Eukaryota > Metazoa > Chordata > Mammalia > Carnivora > Felidae > Lynx > Lynx canadensis. Next base: position 162,976,307 of record NC_044304.2, on the reverse strand, counting down.
TCGGTTTCTCATTAAAATCCCTTTCCTTCCTCATCTTGCATCTTGTTTCTGGGACAGGGAGCGGGCTGGGTTCCCCCACCTCTTTCCCATCCGTGCCCCCTCCCCATACAGAGACAGAAGGCCAAGGATAGGTGGGGGCCGAAGCACTTTACTGTGGGGGGGGGGGTGAGGATGGTAAGGGGACTTTAAATTATTCACTTAAATAAAAATGAGGGAGGGGAGGGGGAGAGCACCCCCCAGCCCCTGTTCCCTCTGTCCGTCTGTCCCTCGGCTGTCGGTCCAGGCAGCGGCTACACAGGCATGGGCATCTCATTGTACTCGTCCACACCCTCCCGCTCATCGAACACTGGCTCCGCCTCATTAGCATCCAGCTGTGGGGGTGGAGGGAATCAAGAAGGTGGATCCTGACCTCAAGCTGGAAGGGGACGACCCCAGAGGGCGCCGGCGGGGCTGGTGGGGAGGGGCAGGAGGCCTTACACATTTCATCTCTCGCTCGGTGAAGATTCGGGTGAGCACCACCATGCGGAGCGGCACTGTGAGGATGAGGATGAAGGGGAAGGCCAGGGAGGCGGCTGTGGACATGACCGCCCAGAGCAAGGCCAAGCAGAGCAGCTGCAGGGCTGTGAACAGGTGCATACGGAGGGTCCGAACCTGGGGGTGAGGCGGGAGGAGACACGTGAGCCCAGGCTTCTCCCCGGCCTCGGAGGGCCACCCGGCCCGCCACATTCAGGAGGCCCGCCGCATTCTTCCCTGCACAGGGGTGGGGATGGAAGTGCCTTCCTGGGTGCTTACCAGAGCTGCGTCTGTGCAGACTCAATGGCGGCTGGCCCAAGTGGGCAGGTGGGGTGCCGGAGGGTATGACCACCCCCCCCCCCCCCCCCCCGGACCCGGAGGAGCAGAGGCACGGGGCTCTTCAAAGCGGGCTCTTACCTTCTTGACGTAGGTCACATCTGGGTGGTGTTTGGGGGGCATGAGCAGCAGATGCAGCCGCTCGTAGAACTGGATCCCGTTAAGGGAGGTAACTCCCATGTACAGAAAAATTCCAAAGAGCACAGCCAAGGGGATCTGCCGGAGCAGGTCCCCAATAACCAAGGAGAGGCCTGGCGGGGGGGCGGAGAGGGAGGAACGGCTGGCACCAGGGCTCCCCATTCTCAGAGACCCGTCTGGGAAGGGCGGGGGCAAGAGGTGGACGTACCCACAAGCAGGGCGACCAGCAGCCCTGTTACCCGCTGCTCCTTGACCTCCTGGATCTTGGGCTTGTCCCCAGGCGCCACGGCCTTGCTCATGACGGTGAGCGCGTTGGCGTGGGTGACGGAGCGGACAGTGGCGGCAGCCAGCCAGGGCAGGCCGAAGAGGGCACAGATGCCTCCCATGGCCACGATAAGCAGCAGGTCCAGGTGGAAGCCGGAGCCCTTCTGCAGCATCCGCTCCTTCTTGGAGATGATCAGCCTGAGTGGGGACAGGCACCCACTGACGCCCTGGAACCGGCTTGGCACAGAGCCGTGTCTTTCCAGAGCATCCAGCCAGTAGCCTCTGTCTGTTTTTGGAAGCTGGTGGTCCCTGCCCATCCCGTCAGGATAAGACCTCTGTCACGGCTGAGCCTTCCCCAGGCCACCCTCCCTGCCCTTCAGGACAGCTTCCGGTCCGTACCGCGCCCATCCCGGCAAACGTCAGTGGAACTTTCTATTGTCTACAAAATAAACTCTAGGGGCCAGCCAGGCATCCTGGGCTCCCCCCACCCAGTGCACCCATTATCTCCCAGGCCGGCTGGGGTTCCCTTCCGTGAATGATGTGGTTCCTGTCCACAGGGCGCCCTCCTGGCTGGGACCACTCACGTGGTGATCTGAGTCTCCATGAAAATGAGGATGAAGACCAAGATGGCGGGCAGCAGGCTGGCAACCATCATCCACACGGGGAAGGAGCTGTTCTCCCCCAGAGGGTTGATGACCCAGCCCCGCTTTTCTGGGGCTGTCACGGAGAATCCACTGGGCACGCTCAGCTTCTGCAGGACAGAGGTGGGCCTGGGGGTCGGTGAACCTTGGAGGGAGAGCCCTGAACTGCGACAGGCAGGGTGAATGCCGAGGGCCTGCTGTGGCAGAGGCCTGGTGTGTGCCCAGCTGAGAGGCAGGGACTGGGCTGGAGAACATCTGGAGCCAGGTGCCAGGCAGCACCCCCTCCCTGCTGCGTGTGCTCTACCTTACCTGGGTATAGGTGTCCTCAATACTGTAATCCACAAGCACCATGATGAGGATCGCGATGGGCACCCCAAAGTCCCCAATCACCCGCCGCACCTGTGGGCAAGCACCGTGCTCAGGCCCCCCGCCTCCCTCCAGCCGTGACTCAGTCACCCTTCCTGGCCCCCCGCTTCCACCTCCCTCCGGCATTCCAGCCCACACACCCGGCCAGGGAAGAACCGGCTGTTCTTGAATTTGCGCAGGAAGAAAGCGATAAAGAAGGTGCCGGCCATGAGCACCAGCGACAGCAGGGCCGTGTTGGGCTGGCCCCGGGGCCTCCCCTGCCCGGCTGGCACAGATGAGCTCCCATTCCCCGGCCCCAGCGTGGCTCCTGCCCCGTGCCACGTGGTGTTCTCGCCGCTGTCTGCCTCAGAGCTATTGGAGACGGAGCAGCCGTGGAGGGGGTGTTCCTGGAAGATCTGGGGAGAGGACAAAGGACTCCATCAGTGAAACTGGCAAGATTTCTGGGCCTGGATGTATGCTGAGCGGGGCAGACGGGATAGGGGATGGTGGGCCTGGCCTCACAGGGGTTGTCCTGCTGATCAAGAAAATGGCTGAAGTCGCCAGCTGGGAGCAAGGGAAACCGGGCATGAAGAGAGGGGCTCGTCTACTTCGGGCAGCTGCGGACTACAGAGGGGCAGAGTGCGGGGCGCAGAGGACCGCAGTGGCAGTCTCCTAAGCCTGACCCAGGCAAGGGTCTGGTGCCCAAGCCGGGACTCTTTGTCACCTTGGGGGCGTTTCTCTTTTATGCTTCTGGGTTGTTTGCCACTTCAACAAAAGGACGTATTACTTTTGTTATTAAAGCACGTGTGAGTGGGGCGCCTGGGTGGCTCAGTCGGTTGAGTGTCCGACTTCGGCTCAGGTCATGATCTCACGGTCCGTGAATTCGGGCCCCGCGGCGGGCTCTGTGCTGACAGCTCGGGGCCTGGAGCCTGCTTCGGTTTCTGTGTTTCCCTCCCCTTAGCTCCTCCCCTGCTCACACTCTCTCTCTCAAAAATAAATAAAAAGATAATTAAAAAAACAAAAACAGGTGGGTTTTTAAGACTGACGTGCAGCTCCAGTATGTGTGTTGGTGGTGACAGGGAGGGTGGCGAGGGGCCAGGAGGAAGAACCAGCCCGTGCTCTGTGGGCTCCTCAGAGAGCAGCCCAGGGGAGCTTCGGACAGCCTGGAACCTCACACCCGGAAGCGAGAATGAGAGACGGGCAGGATGTGCCCTGGCTCCCTCTGGTCCCGAGGCCTCACCCCTCCCAGCCCTGTTCTCAGCAGGGCCTGCTCACCTTAATCAGCTTGTAGAAGGTCTCGTAGATGAAGATGAGGGAGATGAGGAAGGCAAAGATCTCCTGGGTGAACCGGGAGACAAAGCGCACCAGGAAGCTCCCCTCCAGGGCCACCATGAGCAGGGCCAGGAGCACCAGCCAGAAGCCGATCCACACGCGGCCCACCAGGTACTCCAGGTTGTTGCTCCTGCAGAACTGGGGGGGCGACCGGTCAGGTCCAGAGCCCGGGGGGGCTAACAAGGCGGGCGTGTCGGGGAACAGGAGGGGCAGCTGCGGCGGGGCAGGAAGAGCCAGCCCCCAGGTAGCCTGCGGGCCCTTACCGAGAAGAAGGCCTCCTCAAACACCAGCAGGGGCCCGGAAAAGCCGATCACCAGCAGCGGCTGGGCCCCCAGCAGGCAGAAGATCACACCCTGGAGCGCCGTGGACATGATCAGCTCTGACACCCCAATCAGGTCCTGAGTTTTCTCTCCTGGGGTGGCAGGGAGCAGCTCAGGAGCTGGCAACCAGGGCCCTGTGCGTGCCCTGCCCCCACCCGAAGCCTCTCCTTACCCAGCAGCCCCCCGAAGGTGATGGCAGGGGACAGGGCCGCGAAGTAGATGAAGATGACGGCAGCCAGGCACTGGGGGTCAAGCGCATCTCGGAAGTCACTCAGGTAGTGGGGATAGCGGCGCCGCACGTCCCGGATCAGGCCCCCAAAGGGCCGGCCCGTCCGCCGGAGGGGATCATCTTCGACTGCGCCTGTCGCCTCTACCATCTGCAGGAGCGCTGCAGCCCAGGCCTCCGTCAGGGCGCCCGCCGCGGCCCCTCCGTGCTCACCCCGCTCCTCCACGTACACACGGACCCCAGCCGGAGCCCCCGAGCCCCCGTGGGCAGCCCGCTTCTCGCCCCTGGCCCGCACTGGCCCATACCCTTATCTTGGGCCGACTTGGGCTCTAGTCCCGCCCCCGTGGGCAACAGCCGGCCCTGCTCCTCTCGCTTCTTGAGCATCTGGCGTTGGAAGTGAGCGACGGATCGCAGCAGCTCCTCGCCCTGCACCTCCGAGGGCGGCAGCACCACGCTGCAATCCAGGAAGGCGTTGATGGCGGTCAGCAGGTCCTCCCGCTCGTCTGCCAGGTAGGCTGCCTCGTGGAATTGCTGTCAAAGCAGGCCGGGGACCGGTGAGGGCACGGGGCGAGGCCAAGGGGCCCGGAGCAGGGCTGGGAGAGACCCCCGGGGGCGTTCCGGCGGGCGCTGGGGAGGGCCTGACCTTGTCGGACATGAGGGTAGAGATAGAACGGCCGATCTCGTGGTAGTCCATGTTGGCGCTGCTCGGGCCCAGAAGCAGGAAGAGGAAGCGCACGGGCACGGGTACCTCCAGCACCGCGTCCAGCTCCACGGCCTCCCGCAGCCGCACGAAGGCCATGGTGGGGCGGGAGAGGAACTCCACGCAGCCTAAGGGCACGGTGCCATCACGGGCAGGAGAGGGCACGGGCCGCCCCCCGGCCCCTAGTCCCCAGCCCCAGGGTGGCACCGAGGCAGGCGTGGCCGCCGACACCCCTGCCCCCGAGACTCGCCCACATACCCACAAGGACCACCGTGGCCTCGGCGTTCTCGGGGATCTTCTCCAGGAGCTTCAGTTCGTGCTTGGACTTGGAGCGAGTGATGCCGGCTGGCGGGGCTGGAGGTGGCAGCTCCCGCTGGAAACACGGAAGAACGGAGCTCAGCCCTGCCGGCCCCAGCCCCCACCCTGCCGCCCCACCCGGCGAGTTCACACCGGGCTCGCTCGCAGTCCCTCGGCCAGCCGTGGTGGCTGGGACCCGAACCAGGTAGGGCCACCGTTCCCCCTCACCTCTCGTTCCACCTCTAGCCGAGTCTCGGGAACGCCTCCGATGAGAGGCTCAGTGACATGGGGGTCGCTCTCGGCCCCCTGGCCGTGGTGATGCCCTAGCAGGGAGCCCAGGGAGCCGGCTGAGATGTTTCGAGGGAAGGAGAAGTCCTTCTCATCACTCGGGTGGCTAGAAGAGCAGAGGGCGGTGAAGGAAGGAGAGCGGTGGCCAGGGCAAGGGTCAGGCAGGCAGGGGCAGCAGTGGGGGGGGGGGGTCTCACCTGTGTTTCAGCAGCAGGGCCCGCAGCACGTTGGCTCTGTCTTCAGCCTTGATCTGGTCAGAGATGACCATCTGCTCCACCACCTGGTGGGCCACCCCAGGCAGGGTCTGCTGGTCCAGGTCCAGAAGCACAGCCCCTGGAACAGGATGGCACAGAGGGGCCTTCATCCCCAGGCAAGAAACGCAGCCAGGGTGCGGAAGGGAGAAAGAACCAGGGACAAGGGGCCAGCTAGGTAAGCATGGTCCCAGGAAGGAGCGCTGGCCCAGAAATCAGCGAGCAGGGCTCCAGGCCCCAGCCCCATCACCTCTCTGACCTGTTCCTTCCAGCACTCTCTCCCACAGGAACATCGTGGGGCTCAGCAGAGGCCACCGAGGCAGGGCCCTCCCAGAGGCCCCTTCCAAGGAGCGCACAGCCTCAACTGGGGCACCCCAAGCCGTCCACTCAGACAGGGCCACTTTTTTTGTTGTTAGAAAGTTCCTCCTTTCAGCGAGCCCCACTCTGCCTCCCCTAACATCCACTCTAGGGTCCTAGTTCTGCCCTCTGAGCGTGACACAGCCCATCTGTGGCCTTGAGTCACCTGAATATGTCACCCTCCGCCCCGAGCTCCTCGACTTCCCCAAGTCCAACAGCTGCTCACAGGACAGTTTCCAGATCTTTCTCCCAGTCACTGCTGTGAACGACTATTTGATACAGAAATGGAAGTCCTTTCAAAAGCGACCAGGTCATCTGTCAAGGTCACTTGCAGGAACACAGAACCAAAGAACGGACAGAACCAAAGACCCCTGAGCAGCCAAAACGGATTGCAAAGTCCTGTGATAAAGCACCTGCACTGTGGCACCTCATACAAAGCCTGCAAGCCTCGCTCAGAGCCTATTTACTCCTGGTTTTGAAATAATTCTGACAGAAGGTTTCTGAGTCCCCAGCTGCATACAAATAGGCCTTCTGACAGCAACCGGGAGTGACTTCCCCAACAGGAAGGAGCAAACAAAGAGCAGAAATATCAGACCTAGACCTCAAGACTCCTGCATCTTATTTTTTTAGTGAAATTTACATAGCCTGTGGGGCCCCTGACTGGCTCAGTCGGTGCAGCATGTGACTCTTGATCTTGGGGTTGTGAGTTCAAGCCCCACACTGGGTGTAGAGATTACTTAAAAATAAAAATCTTTGTAAAAAAAGAAAAAGAAAAAGAAAATTCATGTAGCCCTATAGATTAGATCATTTCAGAAAAGTTTCCATCAAAATTCTTTAAAAACATGTCAGCATCCCAAACATACCAGCTTCAGTTATCTGAAAACATCACTTAAAGAAGCCATTTGCTAAAAATCCCAGATAACAGAGAGTTGTGTCAATCCTGCCCTGCAATCACCAATGACAGAGCCCAAGAGGTGACAGGCTATATGACATCATGAGAAGAGAAGGCTCTGTCCTGAGCTCTGGTAACATCATACACTGTGCTGGTTAAGACAAATTTGGGGGGGGGGGGGAGGGGGGCGGGGGTATGCTTGAGTGGCTTAGTCGGTTAAGCATTTGATTAGGTCATGATCTCACAGTTTGTGAGTTTGAGCCCCACGTCGGGGTCTGTGCTAACAGCTCAGAGCCTGGAGCTTGATTTGGATCGTGTGTCTCCCTCTCTCTCTCTGCCCCTCCCCTGCTTGTGCTTTGTCTCCCTCTCTGTCTCAAAAATAAACAAACATTTGGGGCACCTGGGTGGCTCAACTGGTTAAGCATCCGACTCTCGATTTTGGCTCAGCTCATGATCTCGCAGTCCATGAGATCGAGCCCCACATCGGGCTCCACACTGACGGTGCGGAGCCTGCTTGGGATCCTTTCTCTCTGCCCCTCCCGCACTCGCGCTCGCTCTCTCAAATTACATACGCTTAAAAAAATATTTTAAAAAATAACACGCCGCAACTAAAAAATAATAAAAATAAATAAGTAAATAACCATTAGGAAAAAAAAGAGATAAATTTGTGGGTTTCTGGTCCTCAGAGAACAGGCTCAGTCAACAAGATTTACCTGGGATGAGGATGGGGCGGGGGGGGGGGCAGGGCAGGTTACCATGGGCCAGGGTCCGGCGGAGCTCGAGGAGGCTGCGGAAGGACAGGGAGGCCACGTGGGGCTTCCCCCAGCGCTCCGTCTCCTCCTCCACATCCTCCTCAAATTTGATCCAGCGCGCTGTCTCCCGCCACTGGGGCTCCTGGTTTTTGTCCAGCAGCAACTCATTGAGCTCCACAAATACCTTGGGATAAGATAAAAGGGCATGACAAGGTCAGAGCCGGGCGGAGTCCAGGGGCTGTTCTCCATGACAATCAGTGTCAGGGTGGGCGTGTGACCCGGCACAGGGCATGGCACGCGGGCACGGAGGTACATAGGTACGGAGTTCCCTCCTCTGTAAAACGGGAGTAGGAATACCCACCTCAAAGGCCTGGTATGAGGATCGAAAGAAAAAGTACACAAAATGCTCGGCACCGTACGTGACGTAGTAAACGCTTGATGAACAGTCACCACCCACGCCCCCCGACACTGGAGTGTCCTACGCTTCCACGTCTACACGTTCAAGAACTGACAAAACTGACTGAGAACCACAAAAGAGCAGTCACCGCTGAGGGCACTGAGCAGAGGCGTGAAGGAACCAAGTGCGGAAAACACTCTGTGTCCAGGGAGAGTTAGCCAGGTGTTTCCGTGTGCAAAAAAAAAAAAAAAATCACCGAGCTGTACGGTCAGCCCCAGCGCACCTCCCTGTATGCTGTGAGACCTCAATAAAAAGGTCAAAAAAAAAAAAAAAAAATCCACTGGAAGGGGTGGGGTCCAAGACCAGAGCCCTGGAGCCTAACACGGACAGCGTCACTAAGTAACAGTGATCCTGGCCAATCGCTGCCCCTGATTGATGGCTCGTGCCAGCTGGGCTGTCATCTCCACAGGTGTGGAAGGCCCAAATGAGCACAGGTGACTGGATTCCGAAAAATGACGCGTACGGCTCTACAGAGCCACCTCTGGCCCAAAGGGTCCTCAAGCTCCTCACTGCCAGCTGCCAGGAAACGGCCACGATATAGAAATGAACAGGGTCTAAGACGTGAAACAGAATCCTAACAGCCGACTCAACAATGTCAAGGATTCTTGTGCAGTGTACAAGCCTCACAACTGCAGATGGCAGTCCTGGAGTTTGAAATTATTGCTGGGGCGAGGGCGGGGGGCGGCTGTGGGGAGAAGATGGGCAGGGAGATGACAGAAGAGCATGAAGTAGAGAACAGTACCTCGTGAGGCTTGTGGGGAGCCCGGGGCCGGGTCCGAGGCGTGGGGCCAGGCTCTCGCCCTTCCCGGCCACCCTGCCCAGACCCTTTGGCATTCTTCCGCACCAAGTGCCGACGCACTCCAGGAACGTCCTCGAACCGGTGGCCTGCGGGAGGCAGAGGAACGGTGTCGGGCTCCCCCTTTCTCTTACGCCCCGTTCCCACCAGCATGGGGCATGGCCCGCGCCCAGCACTCACTCTTCATGAGGTCTAGGTCAGCGGTGGCCAGCGTCTGGGCCTCACTCTCGTCTGTGGGGACTCGGGGCAGCAGAGCCTGCTCAGCCCCAGTCATGCTTCCAATACGCCTCCTCTCCTGCAGGTTGTAGCTTCGGTGCCCAGGCTGCGCTTTGGGCTGGGGGCGCCCGGAAGCTCCCCCGTCATCACCTCCTGCCGCGCCACTGGCCACAGCCGCCACCTCTTCCGCCGGGGCTCTGGACCGACAGAGCAGCCGTGAGCGGGAGCCACGCAGCAGGATCCTGGGAAGGGGAGTCCAACCAGACCTCCTGCTCCCGCTCCCCGCTCTTGGTGGGTGTGGGCGTGGAAGAGTGAAGAAAGATCCCAGGAGCGGATGCAGCATTTAAATCTGGCCCTACCCTCTCCTGGCCGTGCTGCCGGAGCAATCACACCGGCTCCCTCCAAACATAAACTGCTCAGCAGCAAAAGAGAGCTGGGGCCAGCCTCCCGGGGTGTGGGGCAAGGTGGTGCCGGGAAACGCACCTAGTACAGCGCCCCCCGCCCCCACCAAGCACACCCCTCGCCATGGACCCAAAGAGGGTCACGCGTCCAAGTTCCTAACCAAATGGAGTCAAGTACGTAAGAACGGGCCTTTAAAAGTATAGACGGCTCCCTGGAGGTCATGAGAACACAAACGCCTTGTCCTTACAGGTGCCAGCTTCTGCTCCTGTCCCCCAATCAGGATGCCCCCTTCCTCTCTGCCACTGCCAGGGAGCCCAAGCCCTGCCACATCATCCTAAACGGCTCCTCCCCAGCCCCGAGCCCAGGTGCCGAACGAGGCCCTCCCGACAGGCTTTCTCCCCCAGTATCCACCCACCCCTCGCCCCCGGGCTCTCGGTTCTGTCTGCACCCCTGCCCACAAATCTGACCTACTTTTCCAACGCTACGCTCTCTCTGAGGCTCCTCCGCCTCCCACCGGCCCCTGGGCTGCCCGCCAGCTTGTGCCCCCGTGCACACGGCCCGTGTGCTGCCTGCAGCCTCAGAGAGTCGTGGAGCACGCCCTTCTGTTCCCCGCAGCCCTTCACACTGCCTGGCACCCAGAAAACAACAGGTCCGTGATAGTGGTGACCTTGAGACCCAGGGCAAAGTGGTTTCCTCCAACAAGCCTTTTCGGGCTGACACCCCCAAACTCCAATCCCCCGCTGATACCGCCTAAATGTGCCCTTCAGCACAGTAACTTTTCTGGTGCCACTTCCCAGGAGCGAAAGGGGCTTCTCCTCGTCTTCTCGCATCTTTGGAGCCCCAGGGGATACTCGGAGGTTACGGATCCAACCCCTGATCCAGTGCTCGCTGCTCTACCCGAAGCCACAGGTGCAGGAGATGCGGGTGGGGGGTGGGGGGTGGGGGGGGCGGCCTTAGCCTGCACACCTGTTCTGTGCCAGGCCAACCCACACTTAACTTTCATTCACACCACCCTTCGATTCCTGCAACCGCCTTGCAAGAGAGGTTCTATTCTTCTGCACACAGAAAGGCTGAGGCTGAGAGAGGTCGTACTTGCCCAAAGGGGCAGGGCTGGGATTTGAGCCCCCAGTCTGAGGATCCTGAGGCTGGTGCTTTTTTCTTCTTTTTTTTTTTCCTACATCACCTCACTGACATCAGGAGGGGAGGTCTCTGGGGACACTTACCCAGTCTGGGCCCCTCTGCTGGCCCGGGGAGCCCCCTCGTGGTGGGGCAGCGGTGGAGGAGGGGATGGACTGGTCCTCTCTGCCTTCCGGTCGGGGCCTTCATCCTCCTGGAGAAAGAACTGGAACAGGAATCCATGAGGGCAGGTGAGGCCAGGCTAGGGATCCCGGAGGCACCCCCAGGAGCCCTGCCCCCACTCACCTGCACCGAAGAGGGTGTGGAGGCAGGGGACGGTTGGGTAAGTGCCCGGGCCCCCTCGGCCTCACTGGCCTCATCCTCATCTTCCTCCCCCTCTTCAATGGTGGGGGTCTCCCCGGTAGGGGAGGCTCCAGGGCGCCTGCGAGGCTTCCTTCCCAGGCCCTGGGGGGTCTTGCGGCGGCGGGCGTCCGGAGGCAAGTGGGCAGACAGCGGGTGATGGATGTGGTGGGAGGACTGGCGGTGGTCTACAGGGAGGAGGGGGCCTGGATGCAGGCGAGGCGCAGCATCCCTCCCCTCCCCCGCCGCCCTGGTTCCTCCCACTAGGCCCCCCCAGCCCCTCCCCTGCTGGACAGTCGAGCCCAGTGCCCCCGCTGCCCCCTCACATTCAAAGTCTTCCTCCCCATAGCTGCGGCCTGGCTCCTCTCCTCCTCGAGACCCGGCCTCCTGCAGGATCTCCTCAAACCGCTCCACACCCAGGGTGCGGTGGAGTTCATCCTCCTCCTGCTCGGGGAACCCAGGCGCTGCAGAGCCCAAGCTCTCTGGCTCTGGCTGTGGGGAAGAAGGGGTGGAGAGGACACACGGGGGCTCACCAAGGGTCGTACCCCGAAACCCCACCCTGTGCTGAGCTGGGGATCCAGGACCCCCCCACCAGCAGCCTTCCCCTCAAAGGCCAGGACTATCCGCGCCTGGCACGTGTGCCTGTGCCCGTTCTGGTCCGTTCTAGGGCAGGGGCAGAATCCTGTGGATCCAGCCCCGAGGTAGGGCAGGGCGTGTGGACTGGCCAGTTCACATGGCTGCTGGTGAACAAATCCCCTCTGGCTGGAGAACAACTATCGAGCCTGAAAAGTAACTTCTGGAGGTGCCCAAGCTGACTGGCCGGGACTCTTCTGAGTCAAAGTGAAACCAAGCCCCTGGATAGGAATGCAACGCTTCACCTTGTCAGGAATCCCCCCACACACACACCAACCCCAGCGGCACCCCACCGAGCCCAGGGCCCCTCAGCCGGCTCCTAGCCCCGCCTCTCACCCCCTCCCCCACCTGAGTCATACTGCAGGAGAGGAGCAGCGGACCGCGGTGGCGGCGATGCTTTGGAGAGCTCAGCCTAGCTAAGCAGCCTGCTGCCTAGCCACAGTCTTTGTCCAGCCCCCACCACCCCTGCCAGTCTCAGCTCCAAGCACCGCCAAATATTTGCTCTAGAGCTTCGGGACCTCAAGGGCATCGGGATCTCCAAGGGCGGGGTATGGAGCCCCCTCCGTGGCGGTGCCAGTGGCCAGAGCAAGGGGAGGAGGACTAAGAAGAAGGCGGGTCCTGGAGAGACACCGAGGTGGGGACAGGAGCAGCAGGGAGTGGCAGGGATACTGGATACAAGATACAGGGGTCGGGGGGGGGGGGGGGCTTGCTCCCCGCCCCCCCCTGCCCCGCCACCGCCCATCTCGGCAGCTCTAGCCCGTTCCCCAAGCGCTGGGCTCCACTCTCACCAGAATTAGCAGCAGGAGGAAGGCGGCAGGAGGTGGCTGAAGCGAGTGAGCACAGGGAGCTACCCAGGGTGGGAACAGGGGGGTCAAGAGCCCCTCGCACCTGAGGCCGCAGGAGGAAGTCCATGGCAGGCAGGGGTGAACTCAGGAAGGAGAGGGAGGGGACCTGCCCGTGCCCCTTCCCGGTCACGTGCCCTGCTGGGCCAGATGACCAATAAGGGGCTGATTATGGCACTTGGGGTTAATCATTACACTCCTCAGGAAAATCAGGAGGGGGCCACGTGGGGCGATGGCCACGTGGGGCGGGGCAGGGCGGGCCTGGGTGGCACGTGGGGCCAGGGGCGGGGCTGTTGCTGCAAACTGCCCAGAACCACTGTGCTAGGGCGCTACTGCCTCTAAAGCTGGGTCAGAGGGGGTCGCCAGGTTACAGACCCAGGGTCCCCAAAGTTCCTCTCTCTCTGAGGCTAAAGAACCTCCCAGGTCTTCAGGAGACAGCCTCCACTCCCTCCACGGGACTGGAAGTAGCATGACCCCCCTCCAACCAATACGCATCCCAGACCCCAGAGACCCCAATAAGGCCAGGGGAGGGATGGCAGCGCCCCTCCCCAATCCATCAGAGGCTCCCCTTCCTCCAGAGTCTGCCTACACACACACATGCACACACAGACACACACGCACACACCCGTTTGATGTGGACCCTCCGTCAGAGCACCTGTGGCCGTGGGAGGAGCGGTGAGGTGGGCTGGGCAATACTCACAGTACAGAAAGAATCTGCGCCCGAGGCGGGGCGCCGGGGGGCGCTGCTCATGGCCAAATCTTAGCCCTTTTCACTGTCACTGCGGCTTTCAGGGCAACAAGGCGGCGGCATAACCTGAGCAGGGGGAGAGGACCGATCACGTGAGAGCAGGCCTCCAGGCAGAAGTGCCCCGGCCTTGCTCAGCCCCCCAACATACACCCCGCCCGGGGAGGGGGGGGAAACAGGTCTCAGGGATTTCCCGCCAGCTGGCACTGACCGGTCTCCCTGTGGCTCAGGATCCTCTAGACTAGGAAGGGTTTTAGGGTGGCCCTTAGAGGCCGGAGGGCAAAGAAAAAAGTTACTTATAGGAAGAAATGAGAAAAACAGAGAGGAGAGGACTGAGGCCAAGGAGGCCACAAAAGGCCAAGTGACTAAGGGAGTCCAGGCCCAGACCTCCAGAGAAGGCAGCAGAAATCAGGGTGGGGAGTGGAGGAGAGAGGGGGAGAAAAGACAGGCTGAAAAGGCAGAATCAGGAGCAGTGACTGGTGGCACCCGATGGGGGCTGGCCAGGAGAGGAGTATCCTGGGGAGAGGCAGACACCCCGTGGGGCAGAGTGGGGAGAAGGACAAGGAGAGACTGGAGGGAGCCCCAAACAGCAAGCAAGGGGGTGGCAGAGACACCAGACCCAGGGCTGGGAGGAGACACAGGACTGTGCCCCCTCCCCTGATGAGGTTGCTCCCTGGGGGGAGGGGCAGGAGCCCAACTCCACTCACTCAGTGGGAGGGAGGAAGGGAAGACAGCGGGCAGCGGGCACTGGCAGGACTGAGCTTTATAATGGGGGAGGGGCACGTGACGGACTGGGAAGAGGGTGGGCACAGAAACCCTTAGGTTCTGCCCTAAGGGGCAGTCCTGATCCCTCCCCTCCCCTAGGCGGGAGCCAGGAAAATATGAGTGTCAGGGCTGACGCCCTCCTGACTGTGACTGTAGGGGTGTCTGGGGAGGGCACTGTGTGTGGTGGGGAAGCAGAACAGTTGTGGTTAAGGAACCTGACCAGTGCAAACCAGGGTACTCATTCCTAGTGGGGGAGGGGGGGGTGGGGGGGGCACTCAAGGTTCTCCAAAGTGAAGTACTTAATAAGTTCCCCAGTGTGTTGTTGGGGGCGGCGGGGGGGGGGGGGGAAGGGGACACAGTGTCCCACTTAGGGCAAACTCGGCATAAGACAGGTCAGCGGAGGGTCAAACAATATACATCTGGGGGGTCAGTCCAGGGTGGGGAGCCGGGAGCAACACATTCTTGGCAAGCACTCCCACTCAGCTGACGCTCTCTTCACCTCCCCCTAGCAGGCCTTCAGCCAGATCACGTCTGGTGTGGGGGAGAGGGGCACAGGGAGGCCCCCCCCACCCCCGCCTGAGAAGGGCGTGTGGTGTCTTGGGCACCTGCAGGTGCCCCACTCCCACTTCCAGGCTGTGCCCTCAGTGTACTCCTCCACCCCCCGCCCCCCACCCCCTCCCCGCCATCCCAGAACACAAAGCAGCTTCTGTCCAGAGCATCGGTGCCGATAATCCGGGGTGGGGGCACATTCCGGGACCAGCCCCGACCGGCCCGGAGGATTAGCATCTCCCCCACCCCTGGCCAAGGGATTAGCACCCCGGACCCCCACTTGGGCATTAACCACCCCCCAAGTGAACTCGCACATTCCACAGCTCTTCGACGTGTGGCTGGTGGGGGTGGGGTGGGGGCGGAGGGAGGAGGATAAAGTGGATTTCAGGCAGCGCCGCCCCCACACTCAGCACCGGCTCCCCACCCAGACAAGCCAGCCCCCCCCCCCCAGTCAGGTCCAACTCTCCAGGCTCATCGTTCCCATCCCCACCCAGGTGCTCCCTCTTCTGCCTGACCCCTTGTCCTGACCTGACCCGACACCCCCTCCCTTCCCAGCTCCGCCTCCTAACCCGGAGGTCGGGGGTAGCGGCCTGGGGCGACCCCCAGGCTAAGGCACCCTGGACGGGCCTTAAGAATAGAGCAGGGGGTCTTAGGGAGGGGGTATCGTCTGGAGCTCGCCCAGGAACTGGGAAGGCCGGCGGCGCCTCCCAGAGACTACCCTCTCCTGGTGGCAGGGGGCGCGGCACCCTCGATTTAGGTAACTCTAAAAAACGGACCCCAGATCCCGCTCCCGACCCACACTCCGCGCGCCTCCGCATCCTTCTCCCCAAGACCTCGCTTCCCCGCGCCCCAGTCTCCGCCCCTTCCTCCACTTCCACTCCCTCCCTGCTGAGTCCCGAGTTCCCCCCTTTCCTTCCCCCTCCCTTCCTCCCTCCGCGGCCCTGGCCCTCCTCCGCCGCCACCTCTCCGCTTACCCGCTTGCTCTGGACTTCGTGCCCCGGGGGTCTCGGGGTCTCTCCCCCTTCTCCGGAGCCCTCGCGCGCTCCCGACGACTCCCTAGTGCCCACCTCGGGGCGCACCCCCGCCGCTCCCAACTTCTCCCAACTCAACTTTCCCCCGCGCCGCGGGCAGGCCAGCCCCCTGCGTGCGCGCCCCCCCGGCGCACCGTGCGCGGCCCCGCCGCAGCGGGTAGGGAGGCGGGGAGCCGGGGCCGAGACCCGGGACGGAGGCGCGCTTCCAGACACCGCCCCGCGCTGGGAGCCCGGAGCCCCAGCGGCCACCCTCTCTCTTTCGGCTCAGTCCCGTGAGGCCGCCGCCCGGGCTTCCCGGCACGGGACTTGAGCACCCTGAGGACGCCGTCTCTTGGCCGCATTAGGCACCTCGGGGCGGAAGGGAGCCCGCCTTACGCTGGGGATCCCAGGCAGGAAAACGGCGACACAAAAATGATCGGGAAATTCCGGGCGGAGGAACTTGAAATAGAATGCATCGGGGTCAAGATTCTCACCCTACCACCCCCCTCACCACCCCCTCCCCAGTAATCCCCACTGCCTCCAAGAAAGGCCGCGTCTTTGCCTGGGGGACGGGAGGGGGTTGGCGATAGGGGTGATTGCTGCTGGAGGTTGGATTCCTATTACCCTGAGCTGACCTAGACTTTTTTCCAACCGGGTACTTGTGCCTCCGAGAGATTTCCCTGTGGCGACCTCCCTCCTCGAACCCTATTATAATCATCCCCTGCCATTAAAGATCGCTCTGTGGATTTCTGGTTTTCTCAACTCGATGATAAATTCTTCCAGAGGAGGAGTATACTTTTCTTTTTAAAATTTTTATATTTTTTAGTATGCCACCAGGTGAAGCACAGCATTGTGTTTGCCGAAAACGGTCTGGTCTAAACGAGTTAATTAACAAATGTTTAGCACCAACTATGGTCTGGGTGCTGAGGAGTGCTGTTTGGGGCCGTTTTTGTCCAGTTCACAGCCCTCAAGAATGCAATCATGAGACAATTAGAGAGGAGAGCAAGAAAATCTATAATCAACTCCTTAAGGGATGAGGTCAAGGCTGCTGCAAGTATAGCATCTGTCTGTGCTTCTGTCTGTTGAGGGCGGTAGCCGACCTGCCAGTCCTCGGCCACACCCTGGTTGACTCCGGTGGGCCCGGGCTCTCCAGACGGGTATGGGGGGTGGGGGTGGGGGACTCCCAGTGTTCCAGCCAGCTTGCCTTGGGGTGTCACAGTGTAGCGAACGGCTGGAGTCCGGTGGGCTCCGAGACGACACACGGGGCCGAGGGCAGAGAGGGGTCTCTGGCGTAAGTTAAATCCAGGGGCACACCTGCCTCTCTTCCCAGCCTTGTGGTTCAGCTGGTCCCTGTGAAGTCATCACCAAAACATGGCTCGGAGCCATTCCCCAATCAATCCTGAGGTCTCCAGATGGCCTGGGGAGAGGTGGAAATCCGTAGCGCGATTGTCAGGAGGTCGTTGGAACCTCGACACCATCAGTCGCGTCAGAGCGCAGCTATCCGGGCCGGGGATGCGGGCCGCCAAACCCCAAACCCCAGAGAACGCCCCACCCCCACCCTACTGCATTCTGGATGTGTAGTCCCAGAGAAACCCTTTTCAAAAGAAGGTTGTGATCACAGAAAGGAATAACAAGAGCAGGGCACACTGGGAGCTGTGGCGCGACGGCTGTGAGGCCCGGAAAGCGGACACGCGATGCTTCCTGGGACTTGAAGTCCAAGGTTTTCCTCCGCGGTCGAACCGGGGCCCCGGGAAGCGAGTGCTGCAGAGAACCTTCGCGCAGCCTGCTGGGAGTTGTAGTCTTTTTGTTGCCTAATGCCCGGGACATTGCTGGGAAACCTGCGTACCCTTAGTACTACACGGCCCAGAAGCCCTTGCGCAGGCGGGAGGGGAGGGGGGAGGCGGGGCAGGGCCGGAGGCTGGGGTGCCGCCTCCTCTGCAACGCCGGGGCCGGAGTCTTAGAACCCAGGGCCCGTAGGGGTCCCCGCGGCTGCCGCGATGCAGAAATACGAGAAACTCGAGAAGATTGGGGAAGGTAATGGGACTACGAGATGTTCCTGCAAGATCTTCCTCTACAGACCCTTCAGCATTCCTTGCAGCCTGGCTCCTCTACCGTCAGCAATACCCACAGGCTCCGACCTCAGCCCAGACTGCAGCCCTGGCCCCGAGCTCCACACTCCTTGCGGACACCTGTCCTTCCCGTTAGCATTTCCCGCAGACGCCCCTTCCCAACCTTAGCACTTCCTGGAGACCCACCTGCCGACCTTAACACTTCCTGCATCTTCCACCCGTAGCCTCAGCACCATTTGCAAAACCTCACCCAGCCCCCAGCCTCAGTTCTCGATGCAGACCTCCAATCTCAACATTTCCGCCGACCCCCACTTTTCTCCCAGACCTGCCCACCATCCCCAGACCCTCCGGAAGCACCGCCTTTATTATAGACCTCCTTACCCTCGCAGCCACAGCCTATCCCTGCTGCAGACACGCGTGAGCCATCTATCTACAGGCACCTTCTCTGCCCCTTCGTCACTTACAAAGCTCTGCAAATGCTGAGCCTTTCACCCTCAATCTCTTCCCTTACTCGTCCAGACATCAGAAATAACGCACACCTGCGTTGCCTGCTCTCCTGACAGGGACTTCCTGGGGTAGGAAGGGTGTCCCATCTTTACCCTCGCCCCTGACCTTCCTGTAGGCACCTATGGAACAGTATTCAAGGCCAAAAACCGAGAGACCCATGAGATTGTGGCTCTGAAACGGGTGAGGCTGGATGACGATGATGAGGTAGGACTGGGACATCAGGGCTAGGGAGGGGGTTGAGGGCCCAGGTTGGGTGGGATGTGACTGTTGCCCACCCGGCCCCCTCCCATGTGTAGGGAGTGCCGAGCTCAGCCCTTCGGGAAATCTGCCTACTCAAAGAGCTGAAGCACAAGAACATCGTCAGGTGTGTAGATGGGCAGGGTCCTCCTTGGCTGTGTGGTCAGTTGGAGGAGGGGGGCTTCAGAGATGGGCTGGGCTGATGCTGGGACCAGGGTTGGGCTGATACAGATCCCTTGGGGACCTGAGGCTGAAACTCGTGGACCTGCCCCGCTGAGTCCTCCCTCCTCCCTAGGCTTCATGACGTCCTGCATAGCGACAAGAAGCTGACTTTGGTTTTTGAGTTCTGTGACCAGGTGACAGGGGGACTTGGGGGCCAGTAGCCTTGGGGGAGGGTATAGGGGCCCAGACTGAGGTTAAACTCTGTCACGTTCCCCACCCCCATCCCTTTTTAGGACCTTAAGAAGTATTTCGACAGCTGCAATGGTGACCTAGATCCTGAAATTGTAAAGGTGAGGGGCTAGTGTCCTGGAGACTCACTGAGGCCAAGTGGCACTCTGTCTTCAGCGTATGCACTCTCTGAGCACCAAGTTCAGGGCCTGAGCGGGGACACGCTGGGGTGTCGGAATGAGAAAACCCTGTCTCTACCCTCCAGGAGCTTTCTGTCTGAGCAAGCATCTTGACATGGTCTCTTTGATCTGACAGTAATACTTTGATATCAGTGATACGATTTGCATTTGAGAGACGAGGAAATGAGAGTCAGAGAGATACGTTCGTTCACTCATTCATTCATTCATTCACTCGTTCATTCATTCACTCATTCAACAAACACCTATTGGATGCTTTGCTGTATGCCAGGCACTGTGCTAGGCCCGAGTGCCTGGCCCCAGTCCCAGGGGAAGCAGCGCTGAATGATAATACAGCACAGCATATATATTGATGGCTACAAGTGTGTGCTTACCTAAGGCCAGTTAGGGGAGAGATCAGAGTGGGAGGGGGGGAAGGCCCACTAGGCTGTAAGTTCTAGAAGGGTGGGGAGCAGGGCCCCCACATGTATACCTATATATATGGGTATATAATACCTACCACCGTACAAAGCAGGTCCTCCGTAGCAAAGCGATGAGGTTGCTGAAAGATGGGTGGGGTTTCGAGGCTAGCAGAGGGTGAAGAGGGGAACGTGACCCACTACTGGCTGCAGCTTCCTTCCAGAAGGTCTGATGCTCTCCCCCTGCCACCCCTCTCCACCCCACAGTCCTTCCTCTTCCAGCTGCTGAAAGGCCTGGGATTCTGTCACAGCCGCAATGTACTGCACAGGGACCTGAAGCCCCAGAACCTGCTGATAAACAGGGTACCTCCTGGGGAGAAGGTGGGAGGTCAGGGAGGCTGTAGTCACTGGCTGGCACAAGTGATGGGGGGAGCTGGGCTGGGAGGCAGAAGAAGGAGGCCTGCCCTGGGACTGTTGAAAACCCCTCTCAAAGTCCCTTTCCATCTCCACTCAGAACGGGGAGCTGAAATTGGCCGATTTTGGCTTGGCTCGAGCCTTTGGGATCCCGGTTCGCTGTTACTCAGCTGAGGTGAGCTGGAGGGGGGGTGGGAGATGGGGGTGAGGGAGGGGGTCCCCTCTGAGCATCTTTCCATCTCCTATTCCAGGTCCCACACAATTGTTTCCCCTTCTCACCGAGCCCCTCCTCCCCAGTCCTCTAAGCAGGGGGGTCGCTGTGGGTGGGGTCTTCTCCAGGTGGTCACGCTGTGGTACCGCCCACCGGATGTCCTCTTTGGGGCCAAGCTGTACTCCACATCCATCGACATGTGGTCGGCCGGCTGCATCTTTGCAGGTGACATGCCTGGGGGTCTGCGGAGCCACTGTCTCTCCCATCTGAGTGGACAGATCGGGTCTGGAGTGGCCCCTCTGGGGAAGGGAGTGAGGCGCTTGGGGCTGGGGATAGGACACACAGAGGGTGCCATGGGAATGAGGGGTTCTTCATACCCCACTGCACCCCCTAGAGCTGGCCAACGCGGGGCGGCCTCTTTTCCCGGGCAATGACGTAGACGACCAGTTGAAGAGAATCTTCCGATATCCTTCGACATTTCCCTTTGCCTCGAGCTCTCTGAAGGGGAGTCAGAGGGGGCACCTGGCAGGCTCGGTCGGTAGAGCGTGCGACTCTCGACCACGGGGGTCACGAGCTTGAGCCCCACGTTGGGTGTAGAGTTTAATTTTAAAAACACGAAGGGGAGTAAGGAGCCTGTGGAGCGCAGAGTGCATGGGCTGGGCCAGGAGAGGGGGTGGCTTTGGGCGAGGGGATGGAGGGCGGACACCCCGGTAGGGCAGGGTTGAAGCCGTCTGCTGGAGAGTGTGTGACCTGTGACAAGGAGGGCTCACTTGGGGGAGTAGCCGTGAGCGTGTTCCTCCAGCTGAGAAGTGAATCCTTAGGACGCAGGAACCAAAAGCAGCGGGGGGGGGGGGGGTAGATGTGGGAGTAGGAGAAGGCCGACTGGTTCATCAGCAACAGACATCGGGGTTTATTTAGGTCAGAGGAGTGAGCGTTTGTAAAGTGCCTGGCGCACCCCGGGAACACCCTGCACGTGCTGGGTCCTGCCTCTGGCATGAGCGGTGGGATAAAGTGAGGGGTGTGGAGGTGGGTATATGAGAACCCCCCCCCCGAGGAGGGGAAGAGCCCCTCGCCCGCCCCTTTCCACCTGAGTGATCCTTGACCCCATGGACACGCTTCTGGGGACACCAACCGAGGAGCAGTGGCCTGCCATGACCAAGCTGCCAGACTATAAGGTGTGACGGGGAATAGCGGGGGTCCCTTTTGCTTCCCAGCTGTAGCAGCCTCCGGGCCCCCGCACTGCTGGTCTGACTCTCCCTGCACCCCCACCCCCACAGCCCTACCCGATGTACCCGGCCACAACGTCCCTGGTGAATGTCGTACCCAAGCTCAATGCCACAGGGAGGGACCTTCTACAGGTGACCGAGGGCAGGGGCCGAGGGTGGGATCCAGACACTTGTCAGGAGGTCTAGGGGAGGCTGGGGCTGGAGGCAGTTAACCCAGCCTGAACCCGCCTTTCTTCGCGCCTTTCTTCGCGCCTTCAGAACCTCCTGAAATGTAACCCCGTCCAGCGCATCTCGGCAGAGGAAGCCCTGCAACACCCCTACTTCTCCGACTTCTGCCCCCCGTAGGCTCCAGGACCTTGGCCGGGCTGGGGCCTGGCCTATTTAAGCCCCCTCCCGGGAGGGGAGGAAAAGCCGGGGGTGCACGGGGTGCTGAGCTCCAGCTGTGCTGGGCCCGGCCGGGGTGGGGGTGCCCCGGCCCGTGTTCTTCGCTCCCTCCGTGGACTTTATTTAATTTCATAAATTGGCTCCTTTCCCACACTCTGGCTGATGTGGTAGAGTGGCTCTGAGAGGCGGGTGGGCTTGGGCAGGGGTCTCTGTTTTACCGCCCTCTCCGGCCTTGCTTCTGGCTCAGACCCAGCCCAGTGGTCCAGCCTTTGCTCCACTACTCTGAGTGGCCTGACACTTGGGGGCTGGGGGCACCGCCCCCCACCCCTGACGGCTGGGCTCGGGGCAGTACCACCCCCGCACATGTGTTTATGCTGGCAGCCAGTGTCAGAGTAAGGATGGGCCTGCACCAGAATGGGGAGAAAAGGGCGGGGCCTTTCTTCACGGCTCTCCGTACCCCACGTGTACCTCCCCATCTTTCCCTTCATCCCCACCCCCCATACCCAGGCTGATAGGCTGGGACAGCAGGGATGCAAAGATGCGGTTAGACGAGGAACATCCCTTCCCCTGCTCCCTTGTCAGTTTTCCAATATTTGAGGTACAGAGAAAGAGCAAGGATGGGGCTGTAGCTGGGGCCAGGATGTCTTCTTCCTGGCAGGAGTGGGAAGGGAAGGCCTCCCTCCACCATCTCAAGCTGGGACCTTCTGCTCTTTGGGAAGGTTGGAGACGCAGAGCAGTTCCCATGGAGACAGGTGGTGTGCTGGTGCTTGGTCCCAAACGTGAGAAAAGAGTCATGATCTAAGGCGGACAGCAGCTTGTGTTCTTGGAAGTGGCTACACACCCTCTGTCCTCTCCCTGCCCCCCACTTCTTGCCAGGCTCTGGGTCAGAGCCTTCTTCAACTATTCCCTTGTGTGCCGCGAACATAACTGTCCTCCCGCTGAGTCCTCTTTGCCTTGATACCTGGCTTTGGGCTCCTTTCTCTCTGAGATGTCATTTCGATAAACTCCTTCATGCTGAGGTGCAGCGGGAGGACGCCCTCTCACTACTCTTTTCGCCCAGAGAGATTTGTGGTGGTTGACTGGGACCCACCTGCATCTCAGACGCCGTCCACTGGAGGTTGGTGGGCGGAGGTCTTCTCTGACCTTAGCCTGACTAGTCTGGCTGTGAGAGAAACAGCTGAGTCTGACGCACTAGAACTTTATTTGGGGTGAAGAGGGCAGAGACATGTGCAGGCTGGGCCAGTCCAAGATGTCAAGGTGCAGCCCGGAAGACACAGATGCCAGGTCTAGAGGCGTGTGACGAGGTAGCAGGTGCGGTGGGAGGCAGACAGAGTCTTGGTGACGGCACAGGGAGGGGTGGGGGGCCTGGTGAGACCCAGACCACTGTGCTGGGACAGGAGGCCTTGTTCCCACTGCCCTCCCCTCCTGAACCTCGGTGTCACCCCCTAGACTGGACCTGCCCCTCCTCCCTTGAAATAGGAAGCCATTTCTTGTTACCTGGGGCCCAGGCTGAGGTGGGGAACTTGGGTTCCATGGCTGCCCAGCCCTTCCTGAAGCTGTGGGAGGAGGGAGAGGGTCAGAGGTGGAGAGGAGTCCTCCCTCCCAGGACCAGCCAAAGTCACTGCACGCTCCTCCCCCACCATTCTTTCCTCAGCTGGGTAGGGATGGTGTTCTAGGCTTCAGGGGAAGACATTGGAGATGGCAAAGAAGGAAGAAGGGTTTGTTACCAGATTGGTGCTAGAGTGCCTTTGGGAGTGCTTCCGGTTCCAGAAGTATCCCAGGACCCTGTCTTGGAACACCTGGGGGCAAGCAGTGGGGGAAGTGGCCATTACACACCTTCTCCTGGATCTTATGCACTGATTCCTTCCCCCTCCCCCAGCTGGGGCTCAGGCCCACCTCACAGAGGTAGTCCAGGATCTCAAGGATGGTGAGCAGGCTGGCCCCGATGAACAGCCCCATCTGGCCCCCAATGTCACCTGTGGAGACCAGGTTGCCCATCAGCTCACAGCCACC
Source organism: Lynx canadensis (assembly GCF_007474595.2). Taxonomy (NCBI): domain Eukaryota; kingdom Metazoa; phylum Chordata; class Mammalia; order Carnivora; family Felidae; genus Lynx; species Lynx canadensis. The sequence goes on along the minus strand of NC_044304.2, from coordinate 162,952,718 downwards.
TGCCAAGCCCACACCTCCCCAGACTTCTGGATGACCTCGATGCGCGTGCGCGCACGCGCGCGCGCACACACACACACACACACACACACACACACACACACACACCGAGCAGTTCTGACACTTCATAGGCCTTTTTCTGCTCCACGGTCTCATAGTTGAGGGCCTCAAAGAAGATGTCCAGCACGAGCACGTTCTCTCTGGAGGAAAAGAGGCCAAGAAAGCTCGCTGGACACCCCCAGGTGACAGCTGCTGGCAAGAGAGAGGTGCGCGATCTCCCGTCTGTGACTCCTCTTAAGAGCCCCGGGACGGGTGTCACGGCCCCGTTTGCGGAAGAGATGCTATCACAAAGGTTAAACAGCTTGGCCAGAGTCCCAGGAGCCCCGCGATGATGTACAAGCTGGGCTTGCACCCTGGTGTGCGCACGAAGGCTCGCCCGCGGGAGGGTGCCCCCGCCCTTCCCCCCACCCTGCCCCGTCTGGTCCCGGGTGGCCCGACTCACACGATGTAGGCCTCGCTGCGGTTGTGTTTCCGGGCCAGGTAGCGGGCGGCGGCGCGGCTCGGGATCCGCACCATGGAGAGCTCCTTGGCGTAGCGCGTGCTGGCGCAGGGGTTGGGGCAGGTGCACGCGTCCTTCCGCAGCATGGCGTCTAAGGGCCACCACAGTCACCTGAGTCAGGGCCACCCGGCCGGCGAGTCCGGGAGCCGGAGCCGAGCGGGGGTGGGGACGCGGGGGAGGTCTGCCCCTTACCCAGCGCCGGGTCCGCGCAGTCCTTGTATTGCTGGGGGCTGCACACTGGCGCCCCGCCTGGCGTGGTGGGGGAGGAGACCGCTTCAGGAGCAGCTCCCAGGCCCCTTCGCCGTACCTGGACCCCCGCCTTCGCCCCCACCAGCTCCTTACCTGGCATATGCATCATTCGGCAGCCACACTTCCGCGCCACATAGCGGGCCTCACAGGCCAGGCGACACCCCATCAGACTATAGGGGGCTTGGGGGCCTGGGCTGGGGCTGGGAGGACCTAGGGGACCAGAAGGTTCCGGCTCAAAGTCGGGGTCCAGAGGTGCGGAGCTGCAGTCACCCCAGGGTGGTGGCAGGAAGCTCAGCTGTAGTTGGTCGGGTTAAGGAGGCTTCGGGGAGAAGTGGGGCGACCAGGTGCAATGTGAGTGGTCACCGAGGCGGCATGCCGAGGGCTGGAGGCCCCTGGGATGGTCTGAGATGTTGCGGCTGAAGGAGGGGGTTGGAAAAACCCATGAGGATACTCGCTGTTGCTGGCAGGACACGAAGGTCTGGTAGCCGGGGGCTGCCCCGAAGCCCAGCTGGTCGATGGTGGGCGGCTCCTCCTGGCTGTGGATCTGCACTCGGACCCCCACCTCAAACGGGGTCTCCTCTGCAGGGGAAAGGGGGACCCTGACGCCTGTGTCCCAGGAGCCCCCCTGCTGCAGACGGCTTGCCCCAGGACTGTGACGGGCCAACCCTGCCCGCCCCCCCCCGCCCAACCGACTTCACAGGAGAGGATGTACTCCTCTGGGGCCCTTCCTAGCGCCTCCTCTCCTTCCCAGAGCCTTTTGTACACCATCTCTGCCACCCCTCCAGCCTGACACGGGTGCCCCCATACCCATGTCCCTCCACACGGGCAGATACTCATCCTGCTGCACATCCAGCATGATTTCCAGCCCGTTGCCCATGCCGCCCTTGGGAGTGGTGAGCAGTTCTGCCCCATCCGCGCCGGAGTTAAAGGTGTAGCACTGACCCATCCGGGTGAAGATCTGTGGGTGAGCAGACGGGGGACAGAGCTCACCAGGGGACAAGGAGCCCGGCCAGCTCTTTCCCCCAGGCAAGCATGAGACCTCTCCCCTCCCCATCCTCTATGTGGTCTCTTTGAACACGGAACCCACATCTCAGTGCCCCCAGCCCCTCCCACTCACCAGCACAGCTAGTTGGACCCTTGTGGGCTCCCATCACCGCAGCCCCTCCTCCCCCTTCCTCAGCCCCCCAGCCCCCCAGCCCAGGGCACAGCCTGTAGGACAAGTGTGTCTTCAGAGAATGGCAAGAAAGGAAGTGGGTCTCAGTTGCCCTCCTCCAGGACTGGCAGAATGTTGGAGAGGCAGAAGGAAGACAAGCCCACTCCCCCAGGCAGGAGAGCGTTCTGCTCTAGAACGGCCCCACTGGATTCCCCCAGGCCCCAGGGGCAGGGGCTCCACAGACCAGAGCTCGGGCCCAGAGCCAGCCCCAGTGAGTGCCCTGTGCTGGAAGGCATGACCTTGTACATTGCAGTCCAGCTGAATGGCAGGCAGGGGTCCCCAAGGAGGGCCGTCTCCTGGGCTGGACAGAAAGGCACTGGTGGGGTGTGGAGCCCGTCGCCCGGCTGGGAAGGAAAGGATCCCCGGCACAGGTGTGAAGGTCCCCTAGCTTAGGAGGAGCCTGGGCCAGCAAGGCTGGGGGAATTGCGGGTCCTGGGCAGGGACTGGCCGGGTCCCTGGTAGGCCGGGCCGGCAGCCAGCTCACCACGGTGAAGTTCTCGGGACCGCACGGCCAGCCTCGGTAGCGGCAATCCAGCAGCATTTCCTCCAGGGCGTGTCCGGCCCTGGCGTACAGTCGAGCCACGTCGAAGGTGGGACTGGGCATGAAGCCGGGGGGCGCGGGGGGCCGGCCCAGGGCACGCAGGAAGGCGGCATGCTCAGCGGGCTCCACGCCCAGCAGCGCGGGCCCGGCCCAGTGCAGGTCGTTGGGCGTGAGGCGCGAGCGGCGCAGTGGGTTGATGTTGCACAGGGTGATGGCGGGGAAGGTGAGCCGGTGGCTTTCGCGCTCGTCCAGGGCTGTCTCATGGTGGAACTCCCCGTAGTAGCGCACCCTCTCAGCCACCTGGTAGAGGAAGGCAGCCAGCGACAGGAGCATGGCTGCGGCCCAGAGCCCTCGGCGAGGCGTCAGGCCCCCAGGGCCGAAGACGTGGCCCAGCCCATGCATCGTGCAGCTGCTGGCGAACACGCGGATGTCCGAAGCTGGCCGCCGGGCCTCCTCTGGCCCAGGATGGGGCTTCATGGCTGAGGTCCAGGGTGGGGGACACCGAGAGGGCTGGGGATTGGCGATCAGGCTGCAGGGACTTGGAGAGAGGAAAGAGGGTCAGTCCGAGGACTGGGAGGGACTGAGGATTTGGGGGGCCGGGCAGGGGTCACTGCAGGGAAGGGGAGGGGAGGAGAGAGTGGGGAGAGGGGCCCAAACCAAGAAGCGGGAAGGCACTGGCCGGGCAGGTTCGGCTCGGCTGTCTCGAAGGAACCAGCCGGGGCTCCACTAGGCTCAGCGCTGGGCCGGGGGCTCGGCAGGAGAGGCCAGGTAGGGCGCAGCCGACTTGGGAGGCAGGGGCCGCTCTGCCGGGAGGCTGCTCTGCGGAGCCAGGGCTGCCGCAGAGGATTGGGTTTCAGCAGTGAGGGGGCAAGGGGGCCCGCAGAGCAGTCTGGGGGGCAGGGAAGGTCCCTGGGGCCCCAGGCTGAGCCATTAGTGCAGCGTGTTGGGGGGAAGGGGCGTGGCTGTGGAGGCCAGAGGCGCCAGCGGAAAACCACAGCAATCCCGGGTAGGGCTTGAAGGGAGTCTGGAGAGATGTCGGGGCTGGGGGTGCCTTAATGGCCCTCTAGGTTCCCAGCTGCGGCCCTTGCGGTTGGGTGGAGGGTCAGTTGCTGACCCTCGGCCCGGTCCCTCCCTCCTTTTGTCTCTCCTCCCTTCCCACTAACCTCACTTGGGATAATTTGCTCCTTCACAAAGAGAGGAGTTGGCTCTTGACCAGGCTGGAAAGTGGTGGGAAGTTTGGCGTCGGCAGATTCGAGCCCCCAGCAGCCTACGCCGCGTGGCCAGAGTCTCTGCAGGTCTCAAGTCCCGGAGTGGTCTGAGTGTCCTCTTCCCACTTCCCCACGCCGAGGCCCTCCTGAGAGGCTGGCCTCTGCCACAGTGACTGCGGCACTCTCTGGGGGAACACGGGTGCCCTAGAATTTCACTTTTTTTTTCCCTTAAAAACATTCTGGAGACTGGAATTACCTCGTACCTGGAACGCTTCCCCATTTTTTAAATGGATCCATTCTATTCCACTATGTGGACGGACCAAGTTTTATCTACACACACTCCCATTGATGAACACTGGGGGTTTCCAGTCTTCCATTGTAAACAATGGTGCTCTCAATACCATTGCATGGTTGTAAATTCCCAGAAATGGAACTGCTGGGTCAAGAGGCAGCTGAATGGATAATTTGGTAGATATCACAAAACTCCCCACTGTGGGAATTCTACCATTTTGCACACCTGTATCATAGTGGGCAGTGTGCCTGTTTTGCAGGAGTGGGCGGGCGGGGTTTTTGTTTTTTTGAAATTTTTTTTTCCACGTTTTTATTTATTTTTGGGACAGAGAGAGACAGAACATGAACGGGGGAGGGGCAGAGAGAGAGGGAGACACAGAACCGGAAACAGGCTCCAGGCTCCGAGCCATCAGCCCAGAGCCTGACGCGGGGCTCGAACTCACGGACCGTGAGATCATGACCTGGCTGAAGTCGGACGCTTAACCGACTGCGCCACCCAGGCGCCCCAGTTTTTTAATTTTTAAATGTTTATTTATTTCTGAGAGAGAGGGAGAAAGGGTGAGCAGGGGAGGGGAGACACACAGAGAGGGGGAGTCACAGAAACCGGAGCAGGCTCCAGGCTCTGAGCGGTCAGCACAGAGCCCGATGCAGGGCTCGAACTCACAAACCATGAGATCATGACCTGAGCCGAAGTTGGACGCTTAACTGATTGGGCCACCCAGGTGCCCCTCTTCTTCTTTTTTTTTTTTTTTAAGTAGGCTCCGTGCCTAACATGGGGCTTGAACTCATGACGCCGAGATCAAAAGTCACATGTTCTACCCATGGAGCCAGCCGGGTGCCCCTGCAGGGGGGCTTTTCTAAAGGAAGAGATACAGTGCCCCTGACCCAGCTGGGGTGCCCTGGGCCACAGTACTCAGCATGGCACGGCAATGCCAGCCGTGAGAGGGCAGAGCTGGTCCATTTGACTGATGATGCTGCCGATGATCCAGAGGAGACGATGGGGCGGCCAGGGCAGGACTCCCAGCAGCTGGAGCAGACAGACACCTCCAGGAAGTAGAGCGGCGGTCCGAAAGGCTGGTACCTACTGGCCTGCAGTGGGCCAAATGTGTCGTGCTGATCCAAGGCATGGGGACAAAGGACGGCAGGAGAGCCTGGTGGCTGAGGGCTGGGGGTGGGGGGTAGGGGTGGGGTCAGCCCAGACACCCCCCCAAGGAGGATGGCCAGGGCCTGGTGTCCAGCCCCGCATTTGGTGAAGTAAATTTTCACCTGCCTGTGTACCGGGAACGGGGAGACGCTCTACGGTAGGCCTGGGAGAACACAGGTTTACCTCCACTAATTTGTTTACTGAAGCTTATTTCGCTTGAGGCCTCCGGGCTCACACTGGCGGGCTCCTGGCCGTGAGTGGAAGAAACACAGTGCGCCAGCGGACCACGATCACGCTGTGCTGTCGTCACCTGTCCACCTGTCTGTCCTCCCGACGAGACTTTCACGGGGGGGCGGGGACATCCTCACGCCCATGGCAGGCGTGCGGCACATGAGACACGGATCTTGGAAGCAGGGAGTGAACAACAGTTTATTGTACACGTGACCAGCTCCCGAGGCTGTGGCACTGGGAGTTTTAAGTACTTTACCACAGATCATCCCATTTCAACTCTTATAACAAACTCTCAGGATGAGGTACCGCCAGGCTTACGACCCACGTTGAACAGTCGCCGAGGCCAAGGTTGAGGCTGAGGCCACGTGGCGAGCGTGAGGCTGACCGCACAACCTTCCGGCTCAAGGCCCGCCACAGACCTCACTACTTCCCTGGGTTGGGGGGTGGGGGAGCTGGGATTTGGAGAGGCCGCCCTGAAGAGGTCCGGAGAGCCCGGAGTCTGGCGTCAGGAGGGGTCTCTGGGGGGCTGGGGCTGGGGGAGCAGGAGCTTGTCTGCCCTCTCTCCCTGGGAGGGGTCTGGCAGGCCGCCGTGGACCCGGCTGGGAGCGGAGGCTGGCTCTGGGCTGTGCCTCCTGGGTGGGCGTTTAGCGGCAAAGCAACCCAGAGCCAGCCCACGCGCTGCCCCCCCTGGGCTGTGGCCGCCCCCGCAGTGACCTCTGATCCGTAAGGAAGCAGGTATCAAACCAGGGGTGGCTGTGGCCGGGGGACATTTCAGGTGCTTTGTCCCAGAGGAGCATCTGCTCCTAAGCCACACCCAGAAGAGGCTGCGGGGCCTCCTGCACTCACACCTGAGCCGCTGCTGCTTCTTCCAGGCTGGCCTCCGGCTACAGCGGGCTCTGCTGGTCCTACGCACGGCTGCCGCCCCTGACACAGGGCACTGCCTGTCCAACTGATTTTGTGTTTTGTCAGCCTGGGGGCAAAGTATCAACTTCTCCCTAGAGGTTTGGTGACCGCCAGCACCATACGACCCCTGTGGCTGGAGCCTGGGGTATGTCGGTTCCTCCTTAGTCTCCTTCAGGGCTGGGTGTCCTCGTGTAAGGGGGCTGTCCACAATCTCACAGGGTGACGGAGACGAGGTGCACGGGGCCAGGGCAGGGCTGCGATGGCTTGGTGAGCCGGAAGCTCCTTGAGGAACAGACCATGGCATGCCCTGCCCCTTCTCCCCCTTCCCACGGGCTGGAGGCATGTGGGGCACTTGTTCCGCTGGACGGGAGTGGGAGGGGGGATATGAAACCTAGAAAAAGGGCCATTATTCACGGAGCAGGGAGGAGGAGAAGCTGTTCTCAGGATGGGGACTGTGGGTTCGAGGGGCTGGCCCAAGGGGCGGGCTCCTTCCCCCAGGGCTCAGAGAGGCAGTCGGGAAGGAGGAGAGAGGGGAGTCAGGCTAGGACGGTGAGGTCCTGGCACGGGTATGGGGAACCCCAGTGTGAACCCCTGATTTGTACAGAGGTGAGGCCGGAAGCCTTTAGGCTATCAGGTAGGGGGATACTTGGCAGGGTTCCTGAGAGGGGCTGGGAGGATCTGGGCAGAGGGAGGGAACAGAGCAGGGGGCTGGGGACTCTGCCTCTTCTGTGCAGCCTAATGACTCATGGCTCTGGCAGGAGGGAGGCAGGCAGGAGGGGGAAATGGGGGCGGGGGGCGGAGGGAGTGGTCCCGACCTCCCCGCCTCCAGCTCAGCGAGAGTCCCAGGTTGCACTGTGAGCAGGGGAGCAGCAGCCCACACCCCAGCACACTGGTCTTCCTGGGTGTTTGGTCCCTGGGAGCTCCCCTGAGCCGAGCCCCAGTCCTGGGTGCCGATGCTCGGTGGCAACCAGACCTTAAACAGCTGCTCTCAGGACTTGGGGTGGCGGCTCCTGGGGCCTCTGGGCATCTCGGGAGCTGGGACATCCAGGGCCTGTCTCCGGATGAGCTCCGCATAGAGCCCACCCTTCTTTAGGAGCTCTTCATGGGTTCCCACCTGGAGAGAGGAAGGAGGGGCAGATGGTCACCCCAACCCAGTTCACAGCCCTAGGAGGGCTGGCTTCTTATCAGCCATCGAGCTCACTGTCCTCTCAGCCATCGTCCCTCCTGGAGACACTATGACCCCAGAGCACCGGCACGTCTGAACTCGCTAGCGCCGTCTCCCTGCTTAGCTGGGTTTTGGAAGAACATCTCCCTTATGGAACCCAGAGACTCCAGCTTTCACTTGAGTGAGCAGCTGGGAGCTGGGGGCCGGGCCTCATGCAGCCTCCCGGCCTTGCTGCAGACCAGCCTGTGGAGAACAGCTCCCGGCCAGCCCCTCTCCAGGGTCCCTGGTGCTGCCTCTGCTGTACCTCAGCCCCTAGGCCCCTTCTCCCTAGCGTTCCACACTTCTCTCTGAGTCCCTTCCCTTCGGTTCTGGGAGTCATGAGGTAGTTCTACTACCCCACGGGACAGTGGAAGAAACGGGCCCTGGGAGGCCAGGGCAGGAATTCCTGAATCCACACAGGGTGTTGGTTCCAGAATACGCCCCAGGCTCCCAGGGCCAGGCCAGACCCTCACAGCTGAGCCACTCTTTCCACTGCATCCACGGCTGAAACTGTCCCAGCCCACTGCCTGGCCCCCAGCTGACCTCACAGACTTGGCCGTGGGCCATGACGACGATGTGGTGGGCCCCACGCACGGTGCTGAGCCGGTGTGCGATGACCAACACCGTGCGGCCAGTGCTGGCGCGGTCCAGGGCCTCCTGCACGACCCGCTCGGACTCTGAGTCTAGTGCGCTGGTTGCCTCGTCCAGGATCAGCACCGTGGGCTGCTTGATGAGGGCACGGGCAATGGCTAGGCGCTGCTTCTGGCCACCAGACAGGGTTGCACCCCGTTCACCTGGGGAGGAAGGGGACAGGGCAGGGCCTTGAAGCGATCTTCAGCTCTGCACTTGGGGGCGGCCCTACAAAGGGGCACCTGGGCCGTCTGGAACTTTCCATCTGGTCCCTCAGGCTCACCACCTTGCACCATGCACATTCGCCTGCCTCGGATGGGTCAGCACCCTGATCCCATAACCCTGTGCAAACGCACACGTGCACTCACACCAGACAGCAGGAGGGGCGCACACTCGGGATTCAGTGCACCCTGGAGACACCCGGTGCCCCTCCCACACCGGGGTGGGGTCTCAGAGCCATGCCTGGGCCTGTGGCTCCAGCTGCCTTCTCCTGGCCTGCTGGGTCTCCGCCACCCTGGGGACGTCCACGACCCAGATGTGGGCCCTGGAGTGTAGTGACGGCCTGCCATGGGGCATTCTGGGAAGATCCCACTTGGGGTCTACCATGCTCACAGGAAAACAGCAGAGGGGGCAGCCTGGGAGTGAAGAACAGCACCATGGGGACGGTGGTCAGAGGTCAGCAAGGGCAGACTAAAGCCCCAGATGAGCCTGCTAGTGTGCTGGGGTCAGAGGTACAAGGAAGGTGCCTCTCGAGAGGTGTGGGCACAGCACCTCCAGTCGGGGGAGTGTGGACTCTGGGTGGTGACCAGAATGGGCTGGATCAGTAATAGAGAGTGGATGATGGCTATAGACAGGGGTGGTACCACCCCTGAAGCTCAGCCAGACTGAGGCCTAAGTTTCAAGATGCGCCAAGAACCCCAGATATGCCTACACCTTGAGACGTGCCAGAACATTCTGCAACACAGCCAAGGACTGGGGGTGATAAACATGGCCCCAGAGGTTGAAAAAAAGACCGCTTTGTGAATGCACAAAGCCGCGAGCCGCGATGTGAATATTCTAGTGTGAGGCCGCAACACTGCAACGTCCTAGAACCACGAAAGCCCTTCTCTGGGTAGGTCAGAAGGGAGACCTGTTCAGTCACATCAATCCCTGTGGGTAACTAGACGGAAACGCTTTTAAATTAGGGAACAAAAGGGCAGGAATGAAACAGGAGCCTGAAGCACAAGGAATTACGAGAAGATTAGCGGTCCAGTGCTTCTGGTCCCGTCTTAGGACGTGGAGGCCGCTGGGAAGCTCTGAAGGTCCCTGACACCACAGACCCCTTGCAAGTGTCCCTGGCCGGGTCCTGCGCCTACACTTTCTGAGGCATCCCCGTCTCTGCAGCCTGCGTGTGGTTGAACCACAGACCTGTGTCTGCCCCCCTCGGCCACGGACCTAGCCTTCCCTGATGCCAGGCCTGTGTCCCTGTGGCATGTTCACGCAGGCCTGGCAGATCCAAGCAGAACACTGTCCCCGGGACTCACCGACTGTGGTGTTGTAGCCCTCGGGGAAGCTGGTGATGAACTCGTGGGCATTGGCCTCCCGGGCAGCTGCGTAAACCTCTTCATCCGAGGCACCCAGCTTCCCAAAACGGATGTTCTCCATGATCGTCGTTCCGAACAGGACTGGCTCCTGCGGGTGGCGGGGTGGGTCCACATGGGACATTCTGACTTTGCCCCAAACCCCGGAGGGGGGCAAAAAGGCGATTTTGGCCACACCAGAACTGGCCTCTTGCAAGGCAGGTAGGGGCAATTCAAAGTTACAAGTCCAATAAGAAAAGAGAGATCCGTCAAAGTGGGGAGAGGCCGAGCTCCCTGCAGGGCACAGGGTCCCTCAGGAGTGGGATGGGGAGGTGGCTGGGCCAGCTGGCCTGCCAAAGCCTCTCCTCTTGGGAGAGATGGGGAAGAAGGGGGTGTTCATTCTAGCTTTCTCTGCAGTGGTGGGTTGGTGAGGGTGCCCTCTTTATCCAATCACGGGAGGAGGGTGGACCCTCGCTGGGGGGCACCGCCTCACACAGAAGGAAAGAAGTGGGGCCGAGGGCTTCAGGGTGGGGCCACGGGGGCTTGCTTAGTCAGGGGCAGGGGTCTCTAGACCTTCTGAACACCACACGTTTTTCAGAGGACCCAGGGGTCCTAAAATAGGGTCCCACTGCACCTGGTTGGATGACAGTAAGGGAGGAGCAGAGTTCCTGCCCCGGGGAGGCAAGGGCAGAGCTGCGGCGGGCCGGGGAGGGCAAGCCCCAGATCCCATGACCGCTGGGGAGCCAGTCAGGACGGCCTCAGCCCCCTACTCCCGCCCCACAAAGAGAGCAGGGGTGAAGTGGGCGGGAGGGAGGAAGAAGGGGAAAGGCCCAGGTGCAGTAAGGACCGCGAGAAAAGACAGACGGCGTCTGCAAGTCGGAGACACGCTTCCCACCTGGCTGATGAAGCCGATGACCTGGCCTCGGAGCCAGGAGGGATCCAGGGTTCGCAGGTCTCGCCCATCCAGGGTCACTACGCCGGCCGTGGGGTCGTAGAAGCGCTCGAGCAGGGAAGCCACCGTGGTCTTTCCTGGGGAATTGGGGTTGGGGGCACGGGGCGGTCAGGGAGGCGGCACGGTTTCTGGAGGCTCTGCCAGGAAAGAGGGACCCCCGGTGACAGGTGAAGGGGCCCCTCCTCCCACCCCACTCTGAGTGGTTACCGTAGGAAGGAAGGTCCTAGGGTGGGAGGGCGGGGGGTTCCTCTCACCTCCGCCGGACTGGCCCACGAGGGCCACGATCTTGCCAGGGGGCAGCGTGAGGCTGAAGTCTTCGAGCACCTGGAAGCCGGGGCGGCAGGGGTAACTGGAAGGAGCCAACGGAGATCCTTAGTTAGACCAGGTCCTGGCCCCTTTCTGCCCTGGCCCCTGCTCGAGTCTCACTGTACCCCGAGGCGGGGCTCGTTTAGAGGGAGACACGGACCCACAGGGCCTCACGCCCCCGTGCCCACCCGCCGATGCCGCTGACCTGAAGCAGACGTTGTGGAACGTGACGGCCCCGCGCAGGTGCTCTCTGGGGATGCAGCAGCCCCCAGCCAGCGGAATGCACGGGCTCAGAGTCATGTACTCAAACACCCGGGCACCCGCACTGAGCCCCCGCACCACCTGGGGAGGGGGTTAATTAAAGTCCGAGGTGAGGGAGGGGTGGGGTCTGAGGGCAAGGCTGGCAGTGCAGCCCCATCTCCTGACACCCCCTCCACCTGACACCTGGTTCCTGCAGCACACAGGTGATGCTGGTTGCTGACAGGACTCCGGCCCAGATCCGATGTCCACACCACGGGGCCCGCCCCCTGACTGCCACTCACCTGGCCGAACAGGACAGAGAGGTTGGCCATGGACCTGTGAGGAGGAGAGAAAGATTCAAAGAGTGGGGACAGGAGCCCCAGAGAAGGCTGGTGCCAGAGGGAAGGGTATGGGTCTCAGCTGCATGGGGGCGGAGAGGACGTGGCGCGTGAGGCTAGGAAACGGGCAGCCTGGAGGCGAACACAGAGGATGTTCCTGAAATCTGGGACAGCAGGAGCCCTGGGATCCAGCAACACCAGATAGTTCACTGGCAGGTCGCTTCTCCTTGGAACCACGTTATCTCCTTGTTCTCTCCTTGGCCAGATGAAGCTGACAACTGTCTGCCACCTCAGGCCCGGGGGGCTCCGGGGAGATGGGCGCAGGAAGCAGGCACGGGGCTCGGGGGAGCTGGGCTCTGCGCTGCCTGCCTGCACCAACAACACGAGGGAGAGCGCCAGCACCGTGAACAGGTCGGGGCCACGAGGCCCACGGGGCAAGGTCAGCTCTAGTGCGGTGGACTCCTGGGGGAGCAAGGGCTAATTAAGGTGGAAAATGGATGTTAATCCTTTCAGAGAAAGAAGGAACTCGAAGACCCTGGAGCATGTGAGGGGTGGGGGATGGGCCCCAAAACAAAGTTCCATAGAGACGCTAGCGCTGGCTTGCCCTGTGTAAGGCATGGTGCGAGTGTGTCTCTGTCCAGGGGGGTCACCTCCTCTGCCGTGCAAGGCTGTCGGCTGCTGGAAGGTGGAGAGTCATGCTTCTCAGTCACCGGCCCCTGACCGGGCTGGCCAGTCCGCGACAGTGCGCGTGTCTGTGAGTGTGCATGTGGGTCCTTGAAGTGGAAAAGACTGAGTGCCTTGAACGGGAAAGTCACTTCTTCTAGCGCCAGGGGTGAGGAGGGGAGGGGCCTGCAAGGAAATGGTTCTGGCAGGCTCAGAGAGTTACTGGCATTTGCCGGAGTGAGTGGAGAGGCACCGAGCAAGGAAGAGCCAGGACAGTGAGTTATCTGTGGACGACAAGGGAGAACATCCTCCACAAGAGATCTGGAGGCCATTAGGGCCTGGCAGAGGTACCCGGCAGCAACCAAAAAGCAGATGCACGTGACTCGTTGGTGCGCGATGACCTTGCTCTCAGAGACAGCTCAGGAGGCAGCCCTGAGAGCCCTGGCGGGGCTGGGCGGCCCATTCCCGGTGAGGCCAGACCTGGATGTAGACCAGGCGGCCTGGCCCTGACTGTGGTCTGTCTGGGTACCTCTCCGTCTCCTCCAGAGACCCAGTGCCACAAAAAGAACACCTAGGATGGGGTCTAAAGATTGAGGCTGCCTCCCTCCCCTCCCTTGCCCTGCTGGACCCCAGGAGGAAATACATCAGCCTCCTAAATAGATCGAATTCCTCCAAGGTGGGTGGTGAAGGATCTCCACGTGGGGAGGGCCCCCCACAAAGGATAGTCCTAAGGCCCGTGGCTGTGGGAGCAGCTCCGTGTAGCAGCCAGAGAGAGAGACAGCATAGATGAACTTCCTAGGCTTTTCTGTTTGTAAGAAAGCTCTGCTAACTGGCTAGCCCATGCTGTGGGGAGGAAAGGAAAGGGTCGGAACTCAGGCCACAAAGGGAAGTGGGGGCCCAGACGAAGGGGAGCCTGATGGAGGAGGGCCAGACTCGGGAGGTGTAGGGAAAGGGAGACCTTCCCATCACTGCCTGTGGAGGGCCATATGGTGACTGTGTGCGTGGAACCAGGCGGGTTTGTCGGGCTCCTCAGGACCAGAGCACGAGGCCAGGGCCCAGCTTGGGGTCTGTGCCAAGTCCCACCTCTACAACAGTCCTCTCGGTCCCCAGGCTACCAGGCAACAGTTCCCAGGCTGGAGGAGGGATGAGGCCACCCAGGGTCTGAACTTCAGAGAAGGTGTGAATGGGCCCAGGTACGGGAGCACCAGACACAAATGGGGCCAAGGATGGGAGTCCTTTCTACCAACCCATCTTCGGACTGGCTCCAGTCTGCCTGGGACAATAACAAGGCTGATGACGAGGGGCGCTGTAAGAAACAGGCAGTAAGACACGATGCAGAGCCTGGCCACGAGTGTCGGAAGCAATGGGGAAGGGGCACAGAGGGGTGTTTGGGGTGAGAGTCTGTTCTCTTGACGTGCTTGACAGTAATTCGGGTCTCTGCTCTTCAATGATTTATTACAGCATATTTGCTCCTGTTATTCATCACGACATCTACTTATGCTTTATGTGCTCTCACATATGTGGTGTGGGGGGGAGATGATGAGAAACTGCAGCAAGAACTGCTAGCGTTTAGCTCAGAAGAGAAAGGAAAGGGGAGGCCTTGGGGGTTTTGAGCAAAGGGAGCCGAGAGGTCCGGGCAGACAGGTCCAGTGGGGCAGGTAGATCGCAGAACAACAAACACAGTGAGCTCCAGGCTGGGAAGGGCAGGGGAGAGGCTGAGCCGCTCAGCCCTGGAAAGGTCAGAGAGGATGGCAGGCGAGCTCGTAAAGAGCATGTCAAAGACGGTCATCCATACGTGGAATCTCACTCGGCCTTAAAAAGGAAGGAAATTGACACAGGCTACGCTATGGACGAACCTGGAAGATATTATGCTGAGTGAGACAGGCCCGTCACGAAAGGACAAACGTTGTGCAATCTCACTTACGTGAGGCACCCAAAGTGGGCAAATCACAGACGTGGAGGTTGTCAGGGGCTGAGGGAAGGGGTTGTGGGGGCTCATCATTTAACAGGCGGTTTCAGTGCTGCAGCACAAAGGACGGGAGACGGATGGTGGTAACGGATGCACAAACTCTATGCTTACAAACAGTTAAGATGGTAAATTTGACATTACGTGTGTTTTGCCATAATGACCAATTTTTTAAGAAGCTGTCTCGGAAATTTCGGAGCCGTTTAGGCGGCCGAAGATGTCAGCTGCGTTCCTGAGCGTACGGACGGTGAATCAGGTTACAGGGTGCTCATGGATGGCACGGGGGCACTCTCCCCAGCCAGCCCCCGGGGCGGGCCACCACCCCCTGTCCCTCCACTCAGCAGGGTTCCTGCAGGACGGGGACAGCCTCACACTCACCTCTGCACCGTCTGGGAGGCCACCAGGAAGGACATGAGGTCTCCCCCTGTCAGCTCCTGTCCAGCCACGAGGGAGCCCCCAATAAACAGAGTGCCTAAGACCATGCCTGCGTATGGAAAGGGACAGACGGTCAGGAAGGCGTCTGCCTGGAATAGCGTCTACCTGTTTCGTGTGTAAACGAGTGTGTGTGTGTGTGTGTGTGTGTGTGTGCGCGCGCGCGCGCACGTGTGCATGTGTGGTGGTGGAGCTCATGCACCTGGCACTCCTACAGATGTCTGAAGGACATCAAGCAGGCGGAGAGACGCCCCTCCCCTGCGTGGCTGGGACCTGCCCTTCACTGCTCCACGCTCATCCCCAGCCGTGACGGGGCGCGCCCACACCCCGGGTGGGGACTTGCTCACTCACAGTTGAAGGCAATGTTGGAGAGCCCCTGGAACAAGGCGATGCCCCTGCCCAGCTCCTCTGCCTTACAGCGGGACCCCTCCAGCTCTGCTCCGTAGCGTCTGGGGAGAGAGGCCAAGCCCGGCTGTCAGGAAGCAGCCGGGCTGGGGTGCAGGGCTGCTTGGGTGCATTCAGGGAGTCCTCCCTGCTTCATGCTCCTCTCCATCTGGGACTCACTCCTCTTCCCGATGCTCCATGGCGAAGGCCCGCACGGTCCGAACGTTGCCCAGGGCCTCATCTGCTACGCCTGTCGCCCTTGCAATCTGCAAGGAGTCCAGGAAGTAGGCGGCTGGCTTGGGGACGGGGAGGAATGGCGGGGCAGACAGAAACGGGGAAAGCAAGGATGGCAGGAATGCTGGTACCTGCTCCTGACACTGGCGAGACAACTTTCGGAGAGCTGAGCCCATTAGGGTGCCAACTCCCATAAGAATGGGTGTGGCCACCATCAGCAGCAGCGTGAGGCGGGGGGACAGCATAGACAGGGACACCAGGCAGCCAGCCACCTGGGTGCAGCTTCGCAGTCCCTGGGGGAGAGAAGGGACGCAGGAAGGCTGTTTGGCATCAGCACCACGACACGGGGACTTCACCAAGGGTCCACTGGCTACAGCGGCCCAGGCCGCTTCCCAAGGCCAAGGCCATGAGTCTGACCCTGGAAGGCCAACCGGCAGTCCACCCAGTCATAAAGCACGACCCTTTCTCTCCTAGCAGGCACGAAAGGCCTGGGTGAGAATGTCTATGGACCACAGCCTCCTTCCCCCAGACAAATCCCAATTTGCTTTGGCTTTTGCTTTAGGAACTG
Source organism: Lynx canadensis (assembly GCF_007474595.2). Classification (NCBI taxonomy): domain Eukaryota; kingdom Metazoa; phylum Chordata; class Mammalia; order Carnivora; family Felidae; genus Lynx; species Lynx canadensis. The sequence continues at coordinate 162,936,906 of NC_044304.2, read as the reverse complement.
AAAAAAAAAGAATTGAGCAGGAACGTCACCCAGGGACTGCTATGGGCCAGTGTGAGGCATGACCCAGCAGCCACAGTGACCATGTGGGTGGATGAGAACAGGACATCAGTAATGCAGTAAAAAGCCTTTACTCGTTCTCGTTAACACTTGTCAGCATGCCAGGCGTTCTGGGGGTAAGGCAGGCCAGGGTAATTTTGCTCTTGGCAAGCTGGTCCAAGAAAGGCTCTTGTCTGAGTCCTTGGGAAGGTTTTCCGGGGAGGTAGAATTTCAGAACAGGAGCGAAACAGACTGTCCTGACCTTGGACGATACCACAGTACCTCCCTTCCGTGAACTTCCCCACTCCCTCATCCACACCCTCACCAGACAGCAGGCTTCTCACTTGGTGCGAGCCTAGGCTCAGAGCCCAACAGCAAGGCGGGTGGGGCTGGCCTGATGTGTCTACACTGGGGTGTGTGGGTGTGTGTGTGTGTGTGTGTGTGTGTGTGTGTGTGTGTATGTGTATACACACAGGGGGGCCTGGGGAACTGACCTGGGAGATGACGAGTTTGAAAGATGATTTAAACTCTTGCACATCAGCTGTCAGTCGGCTCACCAGCTGCCCTGTCTTTTTAGCATCGAAGAAAGCAATATCTTGTCTGGTGGTAGGTCAAGGGTACAGTAGGTTGGGAAGAAGAGGAGACATTAGTTTAGGACAAGACCCTGCCCCTACATTTGTCCAGACCTCTGGGGCCAGCAGATCCCCCTGCCCGCACCCTGCACTGGCAGTACCGAAGCAGGTTGCTGAAGAGGGCCCTCCGCATGTCCACGGCCATGCGCTCGCCGATGCGGGACAGCAATACCAGGTACCCGAAGGTCAGCAGGCCCTGGGAGAGAGGCCGGGGCACTCAGGGGCGCCCAGGAGGCTCCTTTGGGTGCCCCCAGGCCCTCCCTCCTGTTGTACCTGAATGCCATAGAGGATGAGCAGGTAGGTGCTGAGATTCCGGGACTCAGTCAGGAAGCTGCCCACATGGTCCCTTGTGTACTTGGCCACAATCTCCACCAGCTGGCCCAGGAGCAGGGGGATCTGCACATTCACCAGGGCCGCGCCCAGTGCCAGCTTGGGGAGGGAGGGGCAGACATTTAGAGGGGGCCATATTCTTCCCCATCCCTGGCCCTGACCTTGGCCCTCCCTCTCCTGCAGCTGTTCATGTTTGGCTAACTGTGTGCTTCTTCGAGTTCCAGCCCAGGCTGCCAGAGCCTGGGGATTCCTGTACCCTGCACACCCAGCTGCCCTGTGCGGGATCGCCTGGCATCCCTTGGCTTCCAGTCCCTAAGGCAGCCAGCCCTTGCTGCTTCCTGAGGTCTATCCTGAGACTTGGTGAGGCAGACAAGCTGCCCCTGTGCAGCTCAGGCTGGCGCTTCTGCAAACCCCTGGCTGGGTCCTTCCCTGTCCCTGGTGTGGGCGAAAGGGGAGGGGCATCTCACCACGATGGCTGCCGCCAGGACCAGCAGGTGGGGGCGCAGAAATTGCCAGAAGAGCTTCCAGTTAAAGCGGGAATCCCCGACACAAGGTCTGGAGCAGGCAGGAGGGGCCTCTTCTGCCTCACACAGCGCCACAAGGCAGAGGCGGGGGCACTTACTCAACAGCACGGGGCCCAGAAGGATGCCCCCGACCCAGCGCCAGGCAGAGGGTCTTTGGCTGGGAGCTGGAGGCGCTCGAAGGAGGCGAGTCCGGAGCTGGGAGCGCAGCTGGGCCACAGCCCTGAGGAGGTAGGAGCTGTGGCGGCCATCAGAGCACCTGCAGGGAGACAATGGCATCGATGGCTCACGGCCCCGAGTGAACTTCAAGGGAGCAATCAATCAGGCCGGCTCTGGGCTGAGGCCTCTGGACAGCATTTCTTCCTCCGTAGGGTCCTATGCGACCCCTCCCAGGGCTGTTCTTTAGCACCTCAGTTTCTAAGAGAAACACATTGAGGCCAAGTCGCTGAGGAGCAAGACAATAGTCGGTAACCAAGTCGGAAAGGTCCTCTCGCCGTGCCATCAGACAGCTGGGCCCCCTCAGCCTCCAGGGACCCCTCTGGACAGGGGCCATCTCCAACCCACGTGCTTTCTGATCATGGGACATCACTTTGGACGGCAGCTAGTCTGCAGGCACTCCTTTTACAGCTGAGGAAGCAGAGGTCCTAAGTGAGTCTGGTTCAGAGAGGCAAGAGGAGAGTGCCCCCTGGCCACACCCGGCACTGGGCTGGCTTGCAGTGGCGATGCCTGGCTCACGTGGTCCCCATGTTGCCAGTCAATGGTCCGGCTGTGTTTGATCCTCCCTTCTCTGGGAGGGAGACGCCCTTATTCTCACTTGATGGAAGAGAATGTCACGGGGACTGAGAGAGCTGGAATAATTTGTCCCCAAGCAGCAGAACCTGGACAAGAGGGGAACCCTGCTGTGTGACTCCAGAATGCAGGCTTGTTCTAGTCTGCCACGTGTGCTGTGCCCAAGGCTGGGTGTGGCAGGGCCTGGACCGGCCCCGTGTCTTCTGACCCCTGGTCACTGTTCATTGCACCCCAACACCCAGACTCCTCCCAGGCCCCGAGTGCTTATGTGGCAGTGTATGGAGAAAAACGGTGACACACTCCCTCTCTATCAACTGAAGGAGAAAAAAGAAATTAACAATCCAAATAATGTATCTCGTCATCTCAGACCGGCCCAAATCACCTTCTCTGGTCTGCGGTTTCTGCATCGATACGCGGTGATGTCGGGTAGAGAGCCTACTGCGTGCCCACACTCTGCTGTGAGGCACGGGGAACAAGAGGTAAACAGAACAGACCATGTAACTACCCTCACGGTGGGAAGGACTAACAGCTAATGACAAAGCTTGCTGAGTGTGAAAAGGGGAACGGCAGGTGCTCAGAGCACAGACCACGAATTCCCTGTGTGAGGGCATCAGGAGAGGCCTTCCTGACCAGACCCGAGGGAGAAGGGGAAGGAGCTGGCTAAGTGAAGGTGGTGGGGATAAAGTGGGGGAGAGCTGTAGGCAGCAGGGAGCGTGTTTGGGACATGTGCAGGTACGAAAGAAGGAAGAGCTGGAACCTGAAATACAAGGGAGAGGACACATGGGCAGGACAGGCATCGAAGTTTTTATAGGACAGCTGGACTTTAGAGGGCAATGAGGACCATTCGTGGCTTTTAGGCTGAGGTATGACATAATCAAATCTGCATCTTAAAGATCACAGCAGAGGGGAGAAGGCTGGAGAAGGGCAAGCCTGGCTACGGGGACCCTGTTACAAGCAGAAGTTATTTGGCCAAGAGTAAATGGTGGGATGTTCAAAGATTCAAATGAGGTTATCGATGGGGAGAGGCTTTTAAAAACGAATATGGGGACGCCTAGGTGGCTCAGTCAGTTAAGTGTCTGGCCTTTGATTTTGGCTCAGGTTATGATCTCATGGTTCGTGAGATCAAGCCCTGCATCAGGCTCTGCGCTGACAGCGTGGAACCTGCTTGGGATTCTCTCTCTGCCCCTCGTACGATCTCTCTCTCAAAATAAATAAATAAACATTACAAAAAAAAAACCCAACAACACAAAAAGGGTCACTTGGGTGGCTCAGTGGGTTAAGCATTCCACTCGTAATTACAGTTCAAGTCATGCATAATCTCACAGTTCATGACATTGAGCTCTGCACTGGGATTTTCTCTCCTCTCTCTGCCCCTCCCCTGCTTGCACGCATTCACTCGCTCTCTCAAAATAAATAAACATTAAAAAAAAAAAGGAATAAATAGAATGAGGTTTTTCTTTATTCGGATGGTCTTTTGTGTTCTCAGATGCTCCCAACTGCAGACTCCACCTAATTTTTCCCTTGTTTCAAGGAGGCCCGGGTCCTCTCTGTTATGCCTCCTTCCACCCCACTCCACATGCCTGGCTTTTATGTCTCATTTTCCACTGTGTACTTTGCGTCTACCCTAAATTTTAGAGAAGCTCATCTTCCTTCTGCCCAGTGTAATTGTCCAATTTCCCCATGAGACTTTATATTCCTCGAGGGCAGGAAGCTCTATCTTATCCACATTCACCCCCAGCACTTAGCAGAGTTCTTGTACATAACAGATATTCAGCAAACGGTTATGGTTATGTTTGTTGAGTGCATGCCCTTGTTAGAAATGCAGAAGGGAGGGGAGCCTGGGTGGCTCCGTCGGTTAAGCGTCCGACTTCGGCTCAGGTCATGATCTCACGGTCTGTGAGTTCGAGCCCCGCGTCGGGCTCTGTGCTGACAGCTCAGAACCTGGAGCCTGCTTCAGATTCTGTGTCCCCTCTCTCTCTGACCCTCCCCCATTCATGCTCTGTCTCTGTCTCAAAAATAAATAAAAACATTAAAAAAAATTAAAAAAAAAAAAAAGAAATGCAGAAGGGAAAAATCTGACCTGTCCTGTTACTGCATTGTTTGCAAGTTGTAGACTTACTGAGGCCTACAGTAAGAAGTATGCTGTAAATTGCCACCCAGTACAATAAACACAGGTCACACAAAATTGAAATGCTTCACAAAACAATACTCTCCCTAATGTTAAAGCAGGTATTCTATTCTATTCACTTGTTTTAAAAAGTAGGCTCCACACTCAACGTGGGGCTTGAACTCAGACCGTGAGATCAAGAGTCACATGCTCACTAGGCACTCTCTATTACATTCACTTTTACATGATCCTACGCACTACGTTCATTTTCTGATCTACTGTGTTGTGACTTGCACATTTGAAAGACATTGCACTCGTGGGCACACAAATACTTGCATATTATCTGAGGTTTCTCTCCGGGTTTCTCTCTGGTTTAAATGATATCAACACCCTTACTCTCTTCCTAAGGAGTGTTTCAAGCATTTTAATAATTTACCATGGTTACTTTCCAGCTTCTCTCATCTCCTCCAAACTAAGACTCTAAGCAAGGCTTGGTCACTGCCAAGAACTGGCAAATTACTTCCCAGCAACGGTACTTCTAGCTCCAGCTTGGCCCAGCTCTTCTCCTCTTTCAATCAGATGGGCTTTCAAAATGACACAAGTCCCTATCAGCTCACCCCTGCCAATCTGCTGCCTTCCTGGCCCACAGGTTATTCACTCCAGGATCAGAAAGGAATCCGTCCCTTCTCAAAAGCAGTTACACTGGAGTCGCAGTTTCAGGGTCCACGTTGGTTTCCTACCTGCCTCTCTCTCTCAGGACCAACGTGTGTAAACACACAAAAACACACATGTACGTGTTTCTAGATTTTTTTTTTTTTTTAATCTCTGCTGAAAACATCCAGATCTAGGAACAATTTCTGTTCAGCTCATATTGAATCTTGGGAGCAACACCAACACTAAATGTCTCTGGACACTAACAGTTTTTGTCCAAATTGCCAGACCAATTCCAAGAAAGAGGACAGGGAGGGGGCAGGAACAGCACCCAGGCTCCGACACCTGGCGCCCTCTGGTGGGAAGCACGGACCCGGTGTGGTCACCGACCTAGAGCGTTCCCTCCGCGCAGCCCACAGGCGGATACAGACGGGCCGAGTCTCCTGCTGGCACCTAGGTACTCGCTATAAATAACTGAAGCCAATCCCTGGGGAGTGACATTCTACCCCCGGGCCGGCCTACAACTTCCAGCAGGCCTCGCGCGAGCCCGGGACTCCATGTCCCGGCAGGCCCCACGCCCCGCCAGCCGATCAACGGCCCGCGCTCCCAGTAGGTTTGTCACTTTTTACCTGACGGCCGCGAATGTCTGGAAGCGGAGGGGTAGTATCAGCCTGCCTGGGACAGGGCCACCCCGAATTCCGACCCGAAATAAGTGCACCAACATGATGGGACGTGAACACAGGAGCAGCCGGCAACGGCAGCTTCACCCTCATCCCATTGAGGGCTCCATGTTGGCTCCGGCCCCCATCCCGACAACCCCCTCGCGCCTCGGCGACGATTGGCGGAAAGACGCATCAATCTCGTCGCAAGCTGTGATTGAAGAAAGCCTTTTCGGGCCTTCTCCTTCCGGAAGTGTGATTGGACAGAGCCGACTATCCGCCCGCCCCCGGCTGTGGGCGGGGCCGAGCAAGTGGGGCATTGCTTTCCGCCTACTGCCCGGGCCAGCCCTGGGGTGACTTTAGCAGCGTGTGCTTCGTGCGACCCTCCACCGCGGGGGTTATCCATAGTAACGCGCCAGCGTTACCCGGGACCTCGGGGTTGCTGGTCTATGGGTGCTGCCGGCGGACTCTAGATGTCCCAGGACTTCTAAGGAGTATAGAGTGTTGGTCCTAGGGGACGAAGGGACCCAAAGGGGCCTGGGGAATTTTTTCAAAACATGTGCGCGTTCCATGTGATGCATCCCTTTCTCCCAGACAGATCAGAGCTCCAGGGATGGCAGCCACGTGTATTTGGGAAAAAAATTATCCTGGTGATTCTGATACACTCCGCCTACTCAACGATTGAGAACCACTAGTGTGGAGGTCCCGTATAGCTTATGGAGGCGCGCCCCCCCCCCCCCCCCAGATCCTTCTTTCCCACAGATGCCTTCTTACCGCAGTCAGGGTGACTTGTCTAAGGACCCCACCTCCCAGCTTTTGCACCTCCGTTAAACACTTATTTATTTCTTCCGTGTAATTTGCATAGTTACCCTCCCCCCCTCCCGCCCCTCCACGGTCTATGACTTCTTTCTGGGTAGTGATTCTGGCTCATTCATCTATACTCCCTTCCCCTCCAAGTGGTGCCTGATAGAGAAAAGTGCCCTTTATAATAAATTAACTTGAATTGGGGTGCTGGTAGGGCAGCTGTCAATGAATGAATCAGGGGGGATACTGGGTATGAAAATGTGCCAGATCAGCTTGAGGTTGGGCTGGGTGTATGGGAGGGGTCCTAATGTGAATGTGGTGGAATACTGGGGTGAGGGAGGTTGAAAAGAGATCAGGCAAAACCCTACACAACCTGTAGGCAGATGTCTTGGCAGATGTCTCTAAGATATGGGAATCTCCTAGCCCCTCTGCAATGTGGGATTCCATCTTGGGCACTAGGATGCCACCTCTAGGAGTTCTGCCTCCTGCTCAGGGATAAAACTATGCAAGCCCCGAGCTACTTTAACAATTCCTGTCCCAGGAAGGCAGCACAGAAGGAGAAAAACAGGCATATCTGGTCTCGTGTTTTGTGAGCAATTCCGTGATTGCCTCCACATTCCTCCAGTGAACACACTCTAGGAAGCACTTTGTTCCTCTCTCTGTTTCACAGATACTGTCCCCTAAGACAGCCCTCAGGCCCAAGCCCTGCAGGCCCTGACACCTGGGCAGCTGAGTCAGCACCTCAGGAATGGGCTTTAGTAGCAAACCTGGTGATTCAGGGCCCCAGGAATGGCGTCGAACATGCCAACAAACCAGCTGCCTCCTTCTCCTTGAGGTGGCAGAAAGGAACTCAACCAGCTCATCCCTGGGTATGCAAATTCTCCTTCCTGATCCTGGCCCCCCAGCTGCCCTCTGCTGGTTCAGCTCTGATGCTTCTCAGGGGGCCCCCCCAAACTGGATGAGGACTGGGGAAGAGAGTTTCGGTGTTTCCCAAGATAAAGAGGAAGACAAAACGGAACTCCCAAGGAGCCTTTTTCTACCGAAGCTCCCCAAACCACTCCTCACTTCTGGAATAGCTCTCTCCTTTCTTTACCTCCTCCCTTTCCTCAGTTTCCTGCAACCTGGCTGCCCAGTCTGGCAATCTCCCCTCCCCTTCGTATTGGCAGGCAAACAGAACACCAGCCTTTTCTTTTGTTTTTTCTTCTTTTTGCTTTTGGTCTTAAAGCCTTTCTCTGTGGATCCCTGTGTGCATGTGTAGAGAGAGGAGACCAGGTTTCAAGAAGTCAAAGATGTAACATCTTAGCCTCATAGCCTTAGAATCGTTTGGTAGGAGTTTCTTTTGGCTTTGTTATTTTGGCTGCTACTTTCTGGCCTTCCCTTTAAATCCATTCCAGGTCTGAGGAGGGGACAGTAGGTGTCTCTGGTCTGCATGTTCTCCGCCTCTGCCTCTCCAGCTCGTGCTCCTCCCAGGCACAGAGGCTTGGCCGTGACAGGTTTGGCCGCAGATTGCCCTGGAAGGGGTGTGAGTTGTCAGACAGGTGACTGCCGGCTTGGACGCCTGAGGCCTGCCCTGACTGAGTCACCTTGCTGTTGTTGTCACCATCCTTGCCGGAGTCCCTGCTCAGCAACCCAGACCTCTGTGGATACGGCAGCAGCTCCCATCCGTCCAAGCTTTCAGGAGAAGCTACTGGCCCCATGGTGAGGCAAGTGGGCTGGGGGGGGAACCGAGGGCGGCTGGGGCGGTGGGGAGACCTGGGGCCTGGATCACTGCCTCTCCTCCCCATGCCGCTGCCCCCTCTCCCTCCTCCTCCATGTCGGGGGCCTGGCAGAGGGCGGATTTCCATCTTCTCTCTGTCCCCTGCCCCTCACACAAGAAGCTCCCCTTCCTCGGTCCCTCCCCCGGCCCTGGGACCCCCCTGCCCAGCGATGCAGGCCCCAGGGGGCTCTCAGCCTCCCCACAGTGCCCTCCCCACCCCAACAACGCAGGCAGGGCCCGCGATGACACCCAGCTCTGCTCCCCCCTCTTGGGGCTCCCACTCCACCCCACCCCTGGCCCCAGTGACTCCCCCTCCCTCGCACCGATGCCCCCAGGACCCTCCTGGGCTGCGGATAGGGCCTCTGGTCCCTGAGCAGGATTATGAGCGGCTGGAGGACTGTGACCCCGAGGGGCCCCAAGATTCACCCCTCCACGGGGAGGAGCAGCAGCCCCTGCTCCATGTGCCCGAAGGGCTCCGAGGTGAGTGTGGGTGTGGGGCTGCGAGGGGAGCATGCTGGGGAGGGCCTGGGGGCCCCCGAGGATGTGAACTGGGCGCTCAGGGGAGAGCCAAGTCCCAACACTCTCCCCTCTGTGCCCAGGCTCCTGGCACCACATCCAGAACCTGGACAGCTTCTTCACCAAGATATCCTTTGTGCTCGGCCTGGCAGCACTGGCGTGGGAGGGCCCTTTGGTGCTGGTGCCATTCTTGGCCGGCGGCTCTCAGGGCGCAGTGGGTTGCGGAAGTGAGGGAGAGGTGTCTTCGAGAAAGGCCCTTCGTGCCTCAGGCTTCTTTCTTGACGCACCGCCACATCTATAGCTACCACCAGAGGAGTGGCTTTGCCTGCATCCTGCTGGAGGATGTCTTCCGGCTGGGGTGAGATGCTTGTCCCAAGCCCCAGACTCTGTCACCTTGCTCCCTCAGCAGTGCCTGCTGCTTTTAGTCCGTGTCGCACCCCACCCAAGCAGCCCAGAGGCTCGGCGGGGAGGGGAGGACCCTCAGGGCTGACCTGGAGGTTGGGGCAGGAGCCTGCCCTGCCCTCAGGCCTGACCACTGCACTCCCTGTCTCCCAGACAATTCGTCTTCATCGTCACCTTCACAACCTTCCTCCTTCGTTGCGTGGATTACAACATTCTCTTCGCCAACCAACCGAACAACAGGACGACACCTGGCTTGCTCCACGGCAAAGTCACCTTGGCAGATGCCATCCTGTCCTCCTCCCAGTGTGCCCAGCGGTGAGTGACAGCTGGTGGGGGGAGCGTGGAAGGGGGAGACGAGCAGACAAGCAGACAAGCACCGCCCCCCCATCCTTTTGTCCTTCGGTCTAAATCAGCAGTACTCCCAAGTTTTTGGTCTCCGCACACGTTGAATACACTTAAACTTGATCAAGAACGCCCAAGAGCATTTGTTTATGAGGTATATTTACCTCATTCGAGACCGAAGCTGAGAATAGCTTTAAGATCTAAGAATACACCAGCACACGTTCCATCAGCTGCCGATGTGGTGTCACACACGTAGCTTCTGGAAAAGTCCACTGTATGCTCATGAGAGAATGAGCATGAAAACGGCAGAAAACCTTCGTCTTACCTGAAAAAAGTTGGGACCTTGCCGACACTTGTAAGGGCCTCAGGGTCTCCCAGGGCCCACACGCTGAGAGCTGCTGGTGGAGCTGGGTCCCTCTCTCTGTGACTCTTCCCTCGCTCCCCAAGTCTAGTCTCCCTTTCTATTGGGCCCCCACTTTCTCTCTGCTATCTGTCCCACCCCACACAGGATCCGCTCCAGCCCCCTGCTGGTTTTTCTTCTGATCCTGGCGGCAGCCTTCTGGCTGTTACAGCTGCTTCGCTCAGTCTGCAACCTCTTCAGCTACTGGGACATCCAGGTGTTTTACAGGGAGGCCCTGCACATCCCCCCGGTGAGCTGGGCGGGCGTGTCTGTGGAGGGGTGCCTTGTCAGGGGTGGGGACAGAGAATAGGGAGGAGCGGGGGCTGGACAGATGGAAGCGCCCACTGGAAAGCAGGCAGAAGGCCTCGCTGACACCTGCCCAGGCCCTGAGTAATGTTAGGAGAAGAGGTACCACCACTTACTTCTAAGGCTTGGTCCTTACCCGAGTGGAGGTTTGTTGACTTGGATTACAGCTGATGATTTAGGGTCACATGCTTGTGCTCCAAACAGTGGATATTTAGAGGAAGGGCGGTCATCCGACTTTACAGGGCAGGAGGAATTTGGGTGGGGCTGGGAAGGATAGGAGGTGGGAAGGCATTCCAAGGCCCGATGCAGGAGGTGGGGGGGTGGTGAGCATCTGTGGGCAGCAGTGAGGAGTGGACCCACCAGCCCGCAACTGAGTGGTCAGGCCCCATTGGGTGATACCCCCCCCCCCACACACTTTCTGGCCTCCCTCACGATTGCAGTGAGCCACTGTGTGGGCCCCTTCACTGTCCTAGTTCATGCTTTGCCCTTTCTTTCCTCCCCATCTCGTTCATGCTCCTTCTTACTCTGTTCCCCAGTTCGTTCTTTAAGGCTCAGCTCAAAGGCTGTCTTCTGCAGCCTGCTTCCCTTGCTCCCCTCAGAAGCGCAGAACCTTCCGCACGTCTCTCCTGCAGGGCCAAGGGGAGAGGTTTCCAAAAGGCCCCTCGAGTGGGGGAGCACAGACAGAGTGCAGGGAGGATGGAGAGGTCCAGGGGAGCACCGGTGGGGGAAGGCAGGAGTTAGAGCACTGCTTCTCCAGGAGGCTGCTGACCCTTCTCTTCCTCCTCCTCCCTTCTTTCTCCCCCTCCCCCATTCCTTCCAGGGGAAGGGGAGAGCCTGGGATGGACTGGAGAGGCTGGCCTGGAGGGACTTGACTAAGCCGGACTGGGGCAGCTGGGTGAAACTGGGCTAACGTGAGGTTTGCAGATGAGACCCAAGTGAGATCTGACAGCACCCCACCCAGACACGGACACAGCCGGTGTCTTAGGAGGGTTAATGGGCGGTGGAGTGGGATGGGGCTGGGGGCGGGGGGTCGGTCTCAAAGCATGCTGAGATAAGAGGTGGTGAGGCTTCAGGTCCTGTGTTGGCCTGCACCCTAGGGCTGGGAAGGAGAGACAGTTCCCAGGTCCCAGCAGCAGTTCTGTGCCCTCTGTGAAGAACCAGGGCGGGGAGGTTTCAGAAAATCTGCTCCTGAGAAGCTGAGACCAAATACCTGAAGAAGTTAACTTACGAGGTGTCCCTGGGAAGCACAAGACTCATGGCCTTGAGAGTGGCAGGGGCAGGAGGAACACAATTCAGGAGACAATGAAGGGAAATAAGCGCCCCGGTCAGTGACAAGGTTAGAGGAGGCCAAGAGAGGGCAGAACGGGAAAGGCGACAGGTTTCGCCCCTTGAACGACACTGGGTGAGGAAGGTGGGGAGAGGGCAGACGAGGGAGGTAGCTCCGTGAAGGTGAGTTTGGGCATCACCGCGCCGAGGAACCCAGCTGACGCTCAACAGCCCCCTCTCCTCAGGAGGAACTCAGCTCGGTGCCCTGGGCCGAGGTTCAGTCCCGCCTGCTGGCGCTGCAGAAGAGCGGGGGGCTGTGCGTGCAGCCGCGGCCGCTGACCGAGCTCGACGTCCACCACCGCATCCTGCGCTACACCAACTACAAGGTGGCGCTGGCCAACAAGGGCCTGCTGCCCGCGCGCTGCGCGCTGCCCTGGGGAGGCAGCGCGGCCTTCCTCAGCCGCGGCCTGGCGCTCAACGTCGACCTGCTTCTCTTCCGCGGGCCCTTCTCGCTCTTCCGCGGGGGCTGGGAGCTGCCCGACGCCTACAAGCGCAGCGACCAGCGAGGCGCCCTGGCCGCGCGCTGGCGGCGCACGGTGCTGCTGCTGGCCGCCGTGAACCTGGCGCTGAGCCCGCTGGTGCTGGCCTGGCAGGTGCTGCACGCCTTCTACAGCCACGCGGAGCTGCTGCGGCGCGAGCCGGGGGCGCTGGGGACGCGCCGCTGGTCCCGCCTGGCCCACCTGCAGCTGCGCCACTTCAACGAGCTGCCGCACGAGCTGCGCGCGCGCCTGGCGCGCGCCTACCGCCCCGCCGCCGCCTTCCTGCGCGCCGCCGCGCCCCCGGCGCCCCTGCTCGCGCTGCTGGCCCGCCAGCTCGTCTTCTTCGCCGGCGCGCTCTTCGCCGCGCTGCTCGTGCTCACCGTCTACGACGAGGACGTGCTGGCCGTGGAGCACGTGCTCACCGCCATGACCGCGCTCGGGGTCACCGCCACCGTGGCCAGGTGCTCGGGGAGCTGCCCGGGAAGGAGGGGGGCATCCCTCTGACCCGGGGCCGAGCCTCCCGCGAATCCCTACAACACCACCACCCCCAACCCCGCCCTGGGCGCCCCCTCTCCCCCGGCCCTGCCTCCCACCCGCACGTCCTCCTAACCGCGGGCCCCCTTCTGCACCCCCATCTCGATCTCCAGGTCTTTCATTCCGGAAGAACAGGGCCGGGGTCGTTCCCCGCAGTTCCTGCTGCAGGCGGCCTTGGCGCACATGCATTACCTCCCGGAGGAGCCCGGCCCTGCCGGCAAGGCCAGCGCTTACCGGCAGATGGCGCGGCTGCTTCAGTACCGAGCGGTGAGGGTCCGGCCCGAAGCGGGCCGCGGAGACCCCAGAGCCGCCGGCGTCTGGTCTGGGGGAGGGCGTGGGGCAAACGGGCTCCGGGCTGGCCATCCCGGGAGCCGGCAAGTGACTCTGGAGGTTTCCGGCCCTGGCAGGCGTCCTAGGAGACCTCTTTGTCCTGATCACGAGTCCCCTCAACGACTGTTTCTCAGCCTCACCTTGCTTCCCCAGGTCTCCCTCCTGGAGGAGCTCCTGTCTCCTCTCCTCACTCCGCTGTTTCTACTGTTCTGGTTTTGCCCCCGTTCCCTGGAGATCATTGACTTTTTTCATCACTTCACTGTGGATGTGGCTGGAGTTGGGGACATCTGTTCCTTTGCCCTGATGGATGTGAAGCGTCACGGCCACCCTCAGGTTAGAGCCCATCCCTGGCTGTGTGGGGTTGTGGTTGGATAGGGGTTTGCTTGCCTCACTTAAAGCAAAGCTGGGTTCCACCCCAAGTTCTATCACTGACCACCTGTGACCTGGAGCCTGTCACTTGCCATGGGGTAGTGTCCTTATCTGTCAAATGAGGATGGTGACCGTAGCCAATGCACAGGGCTGTGAGGATTGCATGAGATGATGTGTGCAGTACCCTAACAGGGTTCCTGGCACATTGTAAGTCCAGTAAACAGGAGCGGAGACCATCAGAGAGGCTGAGAAATGAGCTGGTCAGTAGACGGGGCTGGCATAAGGCGGTCAGGCCAGCCAGCCCTGGGGTCCATCGTGCACATGCTGGCAAAACATTAAGCCTGCGCCCTACCCTTGTGCTGGCTGTAGACCCAGGTCCTGTTTTGCCGCTGTATTTTTGGTTGATCTTGAGCAAGTCCCCATCGTGGCTCCTGTTCTTTGACCTGGAAAACGGGGCTAGTGTTTCCTGTCACGCCTACCCCGCAAGGCTCCCACGGAAGCTATAAAAGCAGTGTCCACAGGATGTGAACGATGCACTGTTCTTGTTCTCAGTGGCTCTCGGCAGGACAGACAGAGGCCTCGCTCTCTCAGCGTGCGGAGGATGGAAAGACTGAGCTCTCCTTGATGAGGTTCTCCCTGGTGCATCCACAATGGCGCCCCCCAGGGCACAGCTCCAAGTTCCTGGGGCACCTTCGGGGCAGGGTCCAACAAGATGCAGCAGCCTGGGGCGCCACTTCTGTTCGCAGTCCCCCCACCCCGGGGGTGCTCAGTGACTCTTCCTCACCTCTGGTGAGTTGCAGCCTGGCCTACTCTTCTGCCCTCACCACCCCCAGGCTCTCCCCTCCAACTCACTGTTTGTATTGACCTGCTCCCTGGTCCAGCTTGCTCCCGGGCCTTCCCTAGACCTCCTCCCTCCCCTTCTGGCCTCACTTCTGACACCCTCTTCTCTTGCTCCCAGCCTGAGGCCTTCCTGGCCAACCTCTTGGTGCACCCCCTCCTGCCCCCGCGGGACCTGAGCCCCACAGCCCCCTGCCCAGCCGCAGCCACAGCCAGCCTCCTGGCCTCCATTTCCCGCATTGCCCAGGACCCGAGGTGAGGGGGAGTGGAGTGGGCCCGAGATGAGATGGAGAACAGCACGGGTGGCGGGGCTGATCCCCCAGGAGGAGGACGCAGGGGCACTGGGGGTGATTGGGAAGGGGAGATCAAGTCTGGCCCTCCCTGGGGGCCCTGGGGGGAGGGGCATGTCTTTGGACTACTGCACCCTCTGTTCCAGCTGTGTGTCCCCAGGAGGCACTGGGGGCCAGAAGCTGGCCCAGCTCCCGGAGCTTGCTTCTGCTGAGATGAGTCTGCATGCCATCTACCTGCACCAGGTGAGCAGAAGGGTGCCAGAAAGAGACATGTAGGGAGAAAGCAGCTGAGTGAAATGGAGACTGAGCGTGGGGTAGAGTGTAAGGAGGTACACAATGGGAGCCGGAAGAGGAGGTTTTAAAACCCCCTGCACCTAGTCCAGGGGCTGTGCTTCACACTGAGGGGCAGAAAGGAAGCCCATCATCCTTCTTCGTTCCATTTAGCTCCATCAACAGCAGCAGCAGGAACTGTGGGGTGAGGCTTCAGCCTCTTCCCTGTCCAGGCCCTGGTCCAGCCCCTCCCAGACACTCTCGCCTGATGAGGAGAAGCCGTCCTGGTCAAGTGATGGTGAGGTGGTCAGGGTGTGCGGGGGACAGACCCTGGGTTGACGGGGGGCATCACTGCACTGCCCAGCTGCTGGCTCATCTCACCAGGCTCCAGTCCTGCCTCCAGCCCCAGACAGCAGTGGAGAACCCAGAGAACCCAGAATCTGCTCGCCGGAAGGTTTCAGGAGACCACAGATGCCCAGAAGGAGCCTGGCCAGGCCCCTAGCACTGACTGAGAGGGCTCCTCAGGGTCAGTATTGTCTAACTGGGGTGGGAGCTGGGGAATGAAGAGAAAGTTGGGTGGAGCCAGACTTGAAGGGATGGGGGCAGTGGTGGGAATTCAGGGTGATAGGGATGGTCATCTTTGGAACCTAAACCTCCGACTGCTTGCCAAGAGCCTTCTCCTCCCCCAGGTTCCCTGGCTTCTCCAGCCGTAGGAGATCAGACAAGGCCGAGTGGAAGGGCATGATGCCGAGCTATCTTTAAAGACCCCCGCCCCCCTGACTTTAGATCTCAGGATGTTTTAGTTGGGCAGGACTTGGGGGAGGTTAATGATAAGCTCATCCAAGAGAGCAGAGAAAGGGTAGGAGAGGAGATGCCAAAGGCATCTGGAGACAGTGTTAGAGACTATCCCCGTCTGAAGGGGCTAAGGGGACGCCACACCAACTAACTGTCCTCGAGCAATTGCCTGGGAAGAAATCCCCAGGTATCCTCAGGGTGGAGGACGGGGCCAAGGTGGAGGCCTAGCTAAATGCAAGGGAAACAGTGAGGGACGGGACCTGGATGGCAGTGGGCTCTCCAAGCCTGTCTGGCCTTCACGTTCCACTGGGGACTTGTGAGTGGAAAGACTCTACAGAGGGCTGGTGGTTTTGGAGCTCAGCACTGGCAGCGCTGGCTGCGGAAGTGGGTGTGGATCCTCATCCTGTCTGAAACCGGCTGTAAAGGTTGCTCATGGCTTGCTGCACCTCTTTGTGACCTTCGTCTCTGGCGTCCCCACTCCTGGTGGAGGGCTGTACCTCCTTCTCAATCAAGAGCAAGGAAGCAACACAGAACTGCCCGTGATGGGCTGGAAGCCACATTTCCAGAGCGCTGGGCCAGAGTGGAGTGTGTAGGATAGGACTCCCTGTCAAAGAATTGTCACGCCCTCCAGCTGCACAAGTTAACAAAGCTTGTTGTTCTGCAATTTTAATCGATGGGGCTGGGTTAGGCGTCTTGGTAGCACTTGTAACATCGGGTCCAGTCTCTTATGGTGAATTTTCAATAATAAATATTTTAATGATTTAGAGATTAGGATTCGAGATAAGATACTCCCGAGGAAGGTAAGGGGAACCTAAAACTCACCTAATGAACACAAAAAGGGGGTGACAGTAGGCCCGGGAATATCACTGCTGGGAGGGACCCTCCGGACCTGGGGCAGGTAAACAGACCTAGAGAGAGACACTTCCCTCATCCCCTGGAATACGTGGGCAGTCTCTGGATAGAGGTGGGACGGCACCTCGGGAGGGGAGGGAGAGGTGGCTGGTCTGGTAACACCGACAGGAGAGCGGCAGAACCAGAGTAGACCGACGGCCCCTCTCCTGGAACTGGGATGGAAAGCAAGAGGGGCTCTCAGGGACTGGGGGTGTCTGGGCCGGGAGGGTCGAACGCCCAGGGCACTGCGCCGCGCAGATGCCGCTCCTGCAGGGAAAAGCTCTGGGTGCGTATGCGGCTAGTCACCTCCTGGGTGCGCAGTGTGAGCCCGAAAATGTCCTCGTGATAGCGTTGCTGATCCTGCCGGGAAAGAGGGCAGCGGATCAGAACTAGAGTGGGACCTAAGCGGGAGTGGGCCCCGCCCCCGGGATGGCCCCGCCCCGCCCCGCCCCGGCATGGTCCCGCCCCCCGCACCCGCAGCACGCCGATGACGTCGCCGGCCTCGTCCAGCTCCATGTCGCCTTCCGTCGCTAGGATTCGCTGCACCGTCTGCAGGACGCTGGTTGCCATGGTGACGTCGCCGCACACAAACATGTGGCCCCGCTCGAGGCACAGCACGCGGTGCACCTCAGCCGCCAGCTCCGTCCGCAGGATGTCCTGCACGTAGGTCTGAGGGAGGCGGAGGTTAAGCGGCGTGCCCTAAGGCGCGCGTGGGTCCCGGGGGCGGGGGAGGGGCGGGCCAGGCGAGGCTTAAGTGCGCGGCTCTGCGGCCTAGAGAGGTGGAGCCAAACAAGGGGCGGGGCTTGGTGAAGGTGGGTGAGACCAAAAGGCACGCGGGAGGGGCCGAGTGGGGGCGGGGGCCTGCGTGCCGCGGGGTGCCAGCCGAGGGGCGGGGCGCCAGGTGAGGGGCGGGGCGGAGGGCGCGCACCGGAGGGGCGTGGTCGGGCCTGGGCCTGGGCGCCCTGCTGGAGCGCAAGAGGGCGCTTCCCCGGCCCCTAGCTTCAGGTTACCACGGGCCTCAGGGGGTCGCACCTTAGGGCAGTCGGGCTCCCGAGAGAAGGCGGTGAGGACGCGTCCAAAAACCCCGCGCTGCTGGGCATGCTGCACCTCGTCGCGGTAGAGGTGGTCGAGCTGGGAGCATCGGCAGCCGAACACCAAGGTCATGGGGGCCGGCTGCAGCCCTGCAAGTAGCACTGCGGCTTGGGAGAGCCCCCTCCCAGGGGCGCAGCCCTAGCGACTTCGCCCACTGGCTACTGACAGCCCAAGCCTCTGGTGTCTGGCCTCCAGAAGAGTGCGGAATGCTTTCACAGAGACCTTGCCCGACCCTGGTTTACGGAGACGACGCTCACGGGGAGGCAGCTTACGAGAGGTGGTGGCGCCTCGGGTGGAACGACCAGCGGTGGCATTGCGCTAGAACGTGGGGCTTCTGACTCAGACGCCCTTGGCACCATCTGACACGGAAGTTCTAAGAGCCCCCATCTAGCACGGTCCCTGCTCCAACCCCATATTCTTCCACACCCTCAGTTTCCGCACTCTCTGCCTTCCTCTCCGTCACAGCCCCCTCCTTTTGTTTTACCGGGTGCCCTGCACACCCCACGTCCAACCTGAACATCCTGTAGCTTCCTTGGGTCTTGGACACAGCTGGGTGAGCTCTGGGGCAGTCCCAAGTACACTTTGGCCATTTGAGTCCTAGCCCCATTCTCTCCAGACTTCCAGTTCCCCCTGTACCCTTGTCTTTAATCCGGTTAGACTGCCTACTTTGTGTCTGGCACCAGGGAGCCAAGTGAACAGGGCACCGCCCTCTGGTTGATCTACTAAGTTTCTGTTCACCTCTGTGGCCTGTTCCTTGCCTTCCTTCCTGTCTTCCAGGTTTCTGTCTTCCAGTCTCTGTCCCTTTCCCCCCTCCTGCCTTCCAGTCACTCCCTTGGCCCCCAGTCTCACCTTTGCTGTCAATGTCGTGCAGCCGCTCCTGCCAAAATCCCCGGAAGGGGGCAATACCTGTGCCAGGGCCCACTAGGATGCAGGGCAAGCTGGGATCAGGCGGCAGCCGGAAGGAGGGAGCCCTAGTGGAGAAACACTGTCGGCCCCTGTGCTTTCCCAGCTCCCCCGATTCTTACCATCTTCCATTGAGGGGAGAGAAGAGAACTCAGGTTCCACTGATAAGTGGGATAATACTTGCCACGTGTGTCCGACACAGTCTCGCTCACCGTGAGCACGATGTGTTTATGGAAAGAACTCTACCTGCAGGCAGAAACTCCCTGGACCTGTGCTTCTGGAGGTTGGGTCCCAGGAAATACAATGTAATTTGAAGTGAAGAATGTTCTGATGTCTCAGTTTAAGAGATTTACAAAACATGGGAAGGGAAGGACAGCTTTTGGCTCATAACGAGTTCACTCATTTTCAGTCATAGCCTTAATATGGGTATTTGGATCGTATTCAGTAGATTGGCACAGTGTGTGATTCCTCCTGATGGGTTTGGGTGACGGGGCCTAGTTGGTGCCCATCCTGGAAGCTCTTTTAAGTCCCCCCTGAGACTTTGGGTCCTGGCTGCTGGGTGGGGCGAGACTTCTGAACACGGCACGCAGGAAGGGCATCCTGAAGACTAACTTTCTTCCGGTCCTTACTGATACTTTGGTAACTTAACTAGTTCTCCCTGGACTAAGTGAGGACTAATCCTGGAACAGGACACAGTTCCCAAGTGCCTGACTGCCTCCCCAGTCAGACTGACCTCGAGGATGTAGCAAGGGATGGGGCGCCTGGGTGACTCAGTCGGTTAAGCATCCGACTCTTGATTTCGGCTCAGGTCATGATCTCCCGGTTCGTGAGTTTGAGCCCCGCGTTGGGCTCTGCGCTGACATTGTGGATTTGGGATTCTTACCCCCCCCCCACCTCAAAAACAAACAAATAAATACAACTTTCAAAAAAGCCAAATAAGCAGGGGACATAGTGTACCTAAGTGCAGCAGGAGCTGCTGGGCGAATCCCAGCCCTGTCTCTGGGAGGGGAAGCTTCGGGGCAGGACGCTAAGTCCCAATGAGTAAAACGCCCAAAACTTCGTCGAAGTTCTGAAGTCGCTTGAGCGGACACCCCATCCTTGATACGTGTTGAGTCGGTCCTCCCTGCTCCCAGTCACCAAAGCTTCCACCCTCACCCTGTGCGACCACCTGCTGATTCCTCTGTCTGTCCCCGGCCGTCCCCGGGGCACTTTGTCCACCCCTGCTTGGATGGACACTCTCTCCTTTGATGTCCCTGAACTACTCACTCACCCCCTGATGAAGCAAGGTACGGGATCTCCGGCCTTCAGCTGGCTCAGCCATGTGGAGCAGACTCCATAGTGCAGGGGGCCCAGTCCGTCTGGGGGTCGGGGAGGAGAGGGTGACGGTGAGGGGCCCGTCCCCGGGTCCCCGTGTGGCCCTGACCCCGGCCCTTCGCAACCTCACCCTGGGTCCTGTACGCCAGCACGGCCACCGTGAGGTGAATCTCTCCCGGGTGGGCGCTGGGCGCCGAGCTGACGGAGTAGTACCGGGGCTGGAGCAGGGGCAGCTGGGTGAGGAGCAGGGGGGCAGGCAGCGCCACGGACGGGAACTGTTCCAGCGCCTCCAGCAGCGTGGGGCACCGGAACCACTTCCACTCCTCGTAGCGCCGGGGGTCCTGGTGGGGGCGGGGCGTCACGGCTCTGGAACCTCCCAACCCTGCCCGCCGACCTCCCTTCTTCGCTCCTCCTGAACTGAGCCCCCTGGGGTCTCTGCCTCCTTAGTTGGGGCCAACAAACGTTTCTGGAGCGCCGAGAACTCAGCGACGAGTTAGTGACTCGGGGGCTGGGTCTTAAGCCCCAGGACACGTGAGCCAGGTGCCTCCCCTTCCCCACCCAGCTCGTCCTGCCTCACCAGCCCCTGCTGCCCGCCGGGGTGGCCCTGCACCTGGCTGAGGCTCTCCAGCTCCTGCTGTTCTCCGGACTCTTCCGCCAGGGTGCTGAGCAGTCGAAGGAGTTGAGGGCTGGGCGGGGAGGTGATGTCCAGGAAGAAGGTGAGAGCCTGGCGGAGCGTGCAGGGGGGCAGCCGGGGGTCCCGAACCCAGCTGGGGGGTGGGCCACCTGGGGGGGGGGTGGTGTACAGGGGAGGTCTGAGGAAGAGGCCAGCTGGAACTGCGTGGTCTGAGGCGATGGTTGCTTGGGGGTAACACCAGCCCTGACCATCCATGTCTTGCGCTTTATTGGAGACGTTGCCTTTGAACAGTGGTGGTGAACCTGCCTGGGCAGCCCCTGTGTACGTGTGTGTGTGTGTGTGTGTGTGTGTGTGTGTGTGTGTGTGTTTGGGGCCCCTGGCTGGTTTGGGTTGGTCTGGGCTCTGCTTCTCCCCCGCCAACTTTAACCCTAGGCACTGGTGTGGCAGAGGGTGGACCCGACGGCAGCTGTGGAGCAGGCTGGGCTGTCGGGAGGAGACTTTGGGAGGAGCTCAGAGGGACAGGGCAGCCTTCTGGGCGGCATGGGGGGCAGGTACTGGGAAAGCCACCCTCTGTGGACCATCCCGCAGCAAGGTCACCCTGACAGGAGGAGGCACAGGCGGCTCTGAGCACAGGCACTACGAATGTGAGCGGAGGTGGAAGCTGCCTGCCAGGTCCTCAGCTCAAGGGGACCCTGAAGTCAGGGGGACAGGGCGGGCTGTCACTGTCATGTCCCAGACCACGCCTCCTCACCAGGGCTGCCCTTCTCCAGCTGCTCCACGGCCAC
Source organism: Lynx canadensis (assembly GCF_007474595.2). Lineage (NCBI taxonomy): Eukaryota > Metazoa > Chordata > Mammalia > Carnivora > Felidae > Lynx > Lynx canadensis. The sequence continues at coordinate 162,915,806 of NC_044304.2, read as the reverse complement.
GGGCTCTCCTGGCGGAGGCGGGTCCTCCACACGGCTCAGCAGCGCCTCCACGAGGCCCGGTCGGTTGGGCGGGCAGATGCCTATGTGGTCCCCCGGCTGGTACTGCAGCCCCTCCTGGCCTCCAGTGTCCAGGCGCACCAGGATCGTGGCCCGGCTGGGGGGTGAGGAGGTAGGGCAGTTAGGGGGAGCGAGGAGGACCTGGGAGGAGGGTGTTGGGATGGGGTGGCGGGGCGGGGGGGGGGAGGGGAGGAGAGGCCAGGACAGGTGTGTGTGTGGGGGGAGAAGAGTCCAGGACAGGTATGTGTATGGGGGGGGTGGGGAGAGGCCAGGACAGGTGTGTGTATGGGGGGGGGGAGAGGCCAGGACAGGTGTGTGTGAGGCGGGGAGGAGAGGTCAGGACAGGTGTGTGGGGGGAGGAGAAGCCAGGACAGGTTTGGAGGGGGGGGAGGAGAGGCTAGGACAGATGTGGGAGGGGAGGAGAGTCCAGGACAGGTATGTATGTGTGTGTGGGGGGGGAGAGGCCAGGACAGGTGTGAGTGGGGGCGGGAGTGGTTGTCCTCACGTGGACTTGCTGCTTTGCAGGTTTTCGACTGAGAGGATGGTAGCCTGGAACATCTTCCTCCGGTGCACATGGATCAGGCCTGGGGGGAGAGAGAGACTCAGCCAGAAGCCCGGCCCGGCCCCTGAGGGTTAGTCCTGGGGCCCCGGGAGCCCAGGGGGGGCCGGCAGGGTCAGGGGGAGGCCAGAGCCTCACCTGGCAGCAGCTGGAGGCCCTCCGCCTGGGTGCTGAGCCGGTACCTTTGGCGCTTCCAGCTCCGTTTGGCGCTGAATATGTCCCTGGCGGCGGCCTTGGCGTCCTCTCCCACGCAGAAAGTCTCACAGGAGGCCTGAGGGGCCAGGTGGGGGCTGAGGGCCTCTGGCCACCGGCGAGGGCCGGGGCAGAGAGGAGCTCAGGGGGGCTGAGGTGGGAGGCCGAGCTGGCCTGCTGGGTGTCCGGTTGTCGCCTTCCATTCCGGGGACTGTGGGAGTGGAGGGGCCCTGCCGCGGCTCACGCCTGTGGCGGGGGCGGCCCCGGCGGCGGGACGGAGAATGGGATCGAAATGGAGGCTGAGGCCGACCGTGCCTCGTTCTTCGGCCCATTTCGTGGCTGGGCCACTGCACTAGCTCTCCCCTGACACCCACTCATTCGGGTCACACCGGCCGGTTACTCAATCTGGTGAGCGTTCATCTCTTAGGGAGCGCGGCGCTCGGCGCACGGTGCGTCTGTGCGTTCAGACCTGCGTTCAAACCCTGACTCCTGTGCTTAAATTCCACGTGCCTCAGTGACCCCATCTTTACACCCCGTTAGCTTCTGGCGAAGATTATGTAAAACCCTAGAGCGCTCCTGGCGCAGGACCCTGCATGTGGGGGGGCTGTGGAAAGGGTTTCTGGCTGGTCTGTCCCTCCTGAGTGGCTCACAAAGGCTGGAGGGGGCCCCTGGGGCAAGACCCCTGGGAGGGTGCATATTCTGTTTGTTTCTGTTCAGGTACAAGTCCTGCAAACTGCTTGGCCAGCTCCCGCCTTGAAATCCAGGGTCCCTCTGTGATTGGCTGCTCCCTCTCCTCCGACCTGTGTCACCAGTCTTGTTAATCTTTCTTTTGTGTGTGTAAAGTCTTATATCTCTTCCTTCCTTCCGTGGCCCCCTCCCTTCCTTCCTACCCCCACCGCTGCTGCCGGAGTTAGTGAGTTAGTTCAGCACCTTCCTGCTTCTAGTTGGATGTTCCTCTCATTGACCTCACGTCTTTAAAGTGGTGTCCCTAAAATCTCACAGTGCGCCCTGCTTTTCCTGTCCCACTCCTAGCTTCCAGGCACTCCCTTTCATGTGGTTTCTTTAGTCTTGTTTTCCATTCTCCTCCTCCTCCAACTTGAGCCTGTCTCTTTCTCCAGCTGGGCTTTCTCTACCCCAGCAAGCCCTCTGCCTGCGCCAGGTGCCCCCACAGCCCCCCCCCCAAGGATGTCCTCCTCCTCTCCGTCAGCCCAGACCTGCTAAGCTGTAGCCTGGGAACCTTGGTTGGGCCAGCCCTGCCCTGAAAGAGCGTCAGGAATGGGAGAAGGAGCCTGGCCAGCTTCAGGCATGACCCCCAGACCAGGCAGAGCTGCCCCTGGAGGAAGCCCAGGCTGAGAAAGTCACAGCTCTGTTAGTCTGGGTGTTCAGGTGGGAGCGGAAGCCTGGGTCAGACGCGGGGACAGGTCCAGGGGCTCACCTGGAAGGCGGCCTGGGCCCAGCCACGGAAGGCCTCCTCCTGGCCACACAGCTCGTCTCCCTGGCCCAGCTGCAGCAGCCGCTCGCCACCCAGCTCCTCCAGCCGTGTGTCCACCGCACGGGCAAAGGCACAGAAGTGGGGGTACGCCCGGGAGCCCAGCCCGAACACACAGAACCTGGGGTGCAGGGAGCCGTCACTGGAGCCCACACCCGTTCCAGCCCCACGCGTGCCCAGACAGCGTGCCCGCCCTCCCCCGCCTCCCCTCGCTGCAGCCCCCCCCAGACCTGAGGGTACCCAGTGCCCCTGCACTGTCTGTGTTACTGGACTCCTTTCTCTTCCGCCTCCAGGAGGACACCAGCGGGTCTGAGCAGGAGACACTGTTGAAGCGGATTTTGTAACTCCTGGCAAAAGAAGACCAAGACAGGGCCGTCACAGGGAGCTGGAGGCTCGGTGCGGGCCCAGACACAGCCAGGGGACAGCTTCAGGGTGTCTACATCTGGGGTAAGAAGGGCCCTGTCCTCGGGCTTGGCTCTGTCTCCCAGAGATCTCTGCGCCTTCAGGCCCTGCGTGCCCCCCTTGTTCTCTCTGAAGGACACCTCAGGACTGGCCAGACTGTGAGTGGGCAGGTCACAAGGGAGGAGGGCATCCTGAGCTGTGATGGGGTCCAGGCCCCCTCACCTCTGCCCTCCAGCTTGTGGAGGTGCAGAGGGGGAACATTTCAGCCCCCCTTTTCTCGTTGTCTCCAGATGCCTCACTGCCCTCCCTCCACCTCCCCCCAAAGTCCCACCCCCACTCACCTGTGTTGTTCTGGCCGAGGGGAGCTGTTGTAGGGACCAGACATTTCCATCAGGGCCGCCGCAAAACTCTGGCGAGGGGAAGCGTGGTTATCGTGGTTAGTTTTGCTTTACTTCAAACCACACAGAAGTTGAAAACTGTACTGGGCTGATCCTTAGAATTCTTATCTGTAAATTGTGATTTTGTTTGGAAAATTTCAAACCAGGTAGCGGCTTTCTGGAAACATGACAGAACCATAAAATGATAAAAGGGAAAATCTACCTTCCCTTCCCTCTAGTCCGGGCCCCCAAGGCAGGGGCCCTGTTGACAGGTGTTTAACCTCCGAGCTCTGTTTCGTTGAACTCAGAAATGTATCTGTATTTATAGTTTGTTAAAAAAGTAAAAATGGGGCCACACCATATTTATCTGCTTTTTCTTAACAACCTGTCATGGATATATCATGGATGTCCTTCCTTCCAGGTCATCACATGAAGAATGACCTCCTTTCAAAAAACAAAAATTTTCAAAATTCTTATTTATTTGGGAGAGAGAGGGAGAGAGACAGAGAGAGAGGGAAGGAGGGAGGGAGGGGGAACGAGAGAGAGGGAAGGAGGGAGGGAGGGAGGGGGAGAGAGAGAGAGAGAGAGAGAGAGAGAGAGAGAGAGAGAGAGAACCCAAGCAGGGAAGGAGCAGAGAGAGGGAGACACAGAATCCGAAGCAGGCTCCAGGCTCCAAGCTGTCAGCACAGAGCTTGACCCAGGGCTCAAACTCACGAACCCCGAGATCATGACCTGAGCGGAAGTCAGATGCTTAACCGACTGAGCCAGCCAGGTGCCCCCGACCTCTCCTTCTTTGGAATGGCTACATAGTGCCCCCTCATTGGCAGGTACTACATGTAGGAGACTTCCCTCTGACTCAGGAACTCTGGGTGGTCTATGACCGATGCCCAAGCACTTGCGTATATACACTCCTGCTGCCTCTTTTGCGTGTTTCGGTAGGGCCGCCCTTAAAAGTGGAGTTGCCAAGGGGCGCCTGGGTGGCGCAGTCGGTTAAGCGTCCGACTTCAGCCAGGTCACGATCTCGCGGTCCGTGAGTTCGAGCCCCGTGTCGGGCTCTGGGCTGATGGCTCAGAGCCTGGAGCCTGTTTCTGATTCTGTGTCTCCCTCTCTCTCTGCCCCTCCCCCGTTCATGCTCTGTCTCTCTCTGTCCCAAAAATAAATAAACGTTGAAAAAAAAAATTAAAAAAAAAAAAAGTGGAGTTGCCAAGTCAGAGGATTTAAAGACCTGATGAGGAAGGTGAGTCAGACCGTCCCCCAGCAACCAGGTAGAGCAGTGCTCTTTGCTCACTCCTGCCAGCACTGGATGTGGCCAGTCCTTGATGTTTCAGCCAACTCGATAGGGGGAGAACAGCCCTCAGACTCCCTGCCATGCCTCCATCTCGTCTTCTGGAAGGCTGAGCCACGTCATGTTCTGCCGTGAAGATAGCTATGGGCTACACGGAACATCTTGGTGCAGCAAAAGCCAGAAATGCGCCAAGGCTGGGACGTCTCAGCATTAACTGTAGATGCATTTGGGTGGTGGGGGTCTCTAGGTTCAAATACTGCCTAAATTTTGTTTTCTGAACCTTTTGTTGAAGGGTCACACATGCAGAAAAGCACACAGGTCTTTAATGTCCAGTTTTCTAGATTTTCACAAACTGAACCTACCTACGTAGTCCGCATCCTCTCCAGAAACATCGCTAGAATCCTAGGATTCACCTCCTTACCCCTCTGAGTCACCAGCCCCCCCCCCCCCGCCCCCACCCCGCGAGGGCAACCACTCTCCTGATTAAGTCACCACGAATTGGTTTTGTCTTCTCTGCACTGAATACAGAGTGAACCCTATGGTCTGATTCTTTTGTGTCTGGCTTCTTTCCCTCTACGTTACATTGTCAGGTTCATCTATATCGTGTGGTTGTGATCCGTTCGCCCTCATTGCTGTATAGACTTTGAATAAAACCACAGTGTGTTTCTCCATGCTTACTGTTGATTGTCATTGGAATTGTCGCCAGTCTGGGACTATTATGAACAATGTTGCCGTACACATTCTTGTTAGTGTCTTTAGCGAATACACCCCATTTTCTATGGGGCGTATTCCTAGGTTTGCTCCATTTTTTTAAAAAATCAGATAAAATTTACATACATCGAAACGCACAGACTGTAGTGTGCGGTTCAATCCATTTGGCTGTTCGGCAGGGTTTTTCTTTTGTTTGTTTGTTGGTTGGTCTTAAAGTTAAACACACATTTACCCGATGACCCAGCAATTTTCTCGTAGGTATTCATCCAAGAGAAATGAAAACATAGGCCCACGAAAGCCTTGCACAAGAATGTTCATGACAGCTTGATTCATAACAGCCAAACACTGGAAATGGCCCAAGTGTCCGTCAGCAGGAGAGCAGAGAAACACGCGTTGTAGTCACATAGTGAGCACTGCTTAGCGGTCGAAAGGAATGAGGTGCTGAATCATTCACGGGGAGGTGAGCCTCAAAAGCAGGCCGAACACTTACCGTGTGCTCCCCTTTCTATGACATCCTAGAGCGGGCGAAACTAAGGTGACAGAAGTCAGAAGTGTGCTGGCCTTCGGTAGGGATGGCCTGGGAAGGGGCTGGCCGGAGGCATTGACGAAGGGGACTGCCCAGGTGATGGAAATGTGCTGGGTCTTCGTCGGCTCGTGGGTCACACGGGTGCAAACACTACTCTTATACTAAAAGAGTAAGTGATTCTATCTTCCTTTGCAACGCAGATGAGAATGGGGGCCGGCATGGGCCGCACGGCAGGGGGAAGGCTTGCATCGGAATTCTGCTTTAGGGTACTTGAGGAGGTACTTCGTGCTAAGAAGGCATTTATCGCCTAGACGCTGAAACATGAGAGCCCTAGAAATGAGTGCAGCTGGGGCCTCCAGGGACGGAGAAGCTGGAAAGATAATGGTTAATAATAAAGTGTTCTGTGGCGGTGCTCTAGTTCGCTTCTTTAAGGATTTGTTCAGAAAGCGAAGTTGCCTGATCTCTGTTGACATCTCTTTTTCTTTCGTCAAGGAAAGAAGAAAAGGAAAAGCCGACATTGTGTAGCGGGCGGAGTATCGCTGTTTTTCTAATTTGTCCATGCTTGAGAGCAGTCTAACCTCGTCAGTCAGCCCAGAAGTGCCTTCCATGTGTTAAATGCTTTTACTGATCATGGAAATGACTTGGGGACACACTGAAGCAGGTGTGTGTGTGTGTGTGTGTGTGTGTGTGTGTGTGTGTGTCAGGGGCAGCCCCTGTGTGACCTGGAGAATGGCTTGTGCAGGCTCTGGGGTCCCAGTGGAATGTCCACACTCGCACTCTGGGGGACTCTCAGGGCATCACCACTCTCCCTCGTGGGGATGGGGTTCCTGCCCAGCCACTCCATGTTGAGTCTTCCCTCATTCCCAGTGGCCCCTTTACTGCTGGGTCTCACCTCTCCATTCTCTGGGGGATCACCATTCCCGAATGTGCTGGTCACGACCAGCACTAGCGTCTCATGCTCGAGGGACACGACATCATACTCATCCATGCACAGGACCTGTGGACAAGGAGAAGACAGATGTCCCAGGGACTTGGTCTCTGCTGCCCTCGTACCTCTACTCTGGTCTCTCGAGGCAGGGCACAATTCCGACCCTGACTCAGGCCCCTACTCAATCCCTGAATCCATTCGGATCCCGGGGTTCCTCCTGGGCTCTGACTTGTGACCCTCTCCTGTCCTCCAGAGCACATCTGAAGATACAAATCAACCCCCCCCCCCCCCCGCCCCTTCTAGGTCCCCACCCCTCTGGGCTTAGCCCTACCCGGGGATCGAAAGCCTTCCGGAAGAGTCTCCCCAGCTGCTGTGCATAGCTCTGGGCCCGGCCGGTCTCGGAGCCATACAGGATTGTTGCCTTTACTCGCTTTGCCATCACGGTGCCCATGAGTGAGGCAGAGATCTTCACCGCACTGCAGGCGAGGGGGGGGGGTGAGGGGGGGTCCCAGGCACACAGAGCCAGGGCCTCCCCCGGTGCACGGTCCAAGCAAGGTCTTGGGGCGCTGAGCGGTGGGTGTGGGAGTTGGTGGGCCTTCCCGCTGCTAAAGCTGGTGCCCTGGGTGTGGGGGAACAGCAGCATTCCTAGGGCACCTACTTGGCCACTTCCTTAAAGGTCTTCTTCCTGGTGATGCCGGCACCCTTGGACCCACTTCCCTTCCACGGGTCTGGCTGCAGGGGAGTGATGGGGGGAGTGGAGGAGGAGGAGGTAAGTAAAGAAAGCAAAAATTTGGAGGCCCCTGGGGGCTGCTGACAGCGGGCAAGAGCTAGTGGGGTGGGCACCTGATAGTGGAAGGCAGGGGACAGGACATAGTTGACCATCTCCTGATGGAACACAGGGGTGAGGCTGCCGGAGATGGGGGGCACGATCCAGGCCCAGTCGGCAGGGCAGCCCCCCCTAGCCTTCTGCTCATTCTCCAGGTGCTTCATGAAGGAGGCCGTGGCAGCATGGTGGTCCACAATGGTCACTTTGGCCAGCTGGGGTTGGGGAGGCAGGGGCTTAGACTCAGCCTACAGACCCACACTTGTCACCCCGACCACCGCTGTGTCCTGGGTCACCCCACACCTAACACAGGCCGTGTCCCCCTACCATGCTGTCACCCCTGCACGCGTGCAGCGTGCACGGCCACCCCCGAGGCTCAGTAGCAGCAGCTCCGGTCTCCCACATCTGGATGTCCTGCCCCCGCAACCAAAACATCCTAAACTCTGGCCAAGTCCTCAGCAGGCAGTTTCCTCGAACAACAATGCTCAGCAGGCCTTCAATCCTGGAGTTAGCATTCCCAGAAGCTGGCGGGTCCCACAAACCACCATACCCGCTGTGCCCCGGGGGCTTGCGTTACTGAGCATGCGCTGGTCAGCAGGGCTCCCGGCGTACCAGACCATCCTACCGCGGCACCCGGAATCGCATGTGCTGTGTCCCCGGACCGGAGTTGCATTGCTGTGTCCCCAGACCTGCAGGCCCAGTGTGCCTCACGGACTACGGCACTTCTTCCTGTTGTCTCCAACTCCTACCCCGTCTCTAGGTGCCTCCCTCTCTTCCAGCCCCAGCCCCTTGCCCTCCTGGCCAGTCTGGGCCTGCGTACCTGGTAACTGTGCAGCACGGCCAAGTTGATTTCCACGGCTGCCTTGTCTTTCCACAGGGACGAGGTGGTCCGGGTATCCAAGTCCATGCAGACGGCCACATCCTGGGAGCAGGGGTGCATAGCGTTGGTAGGGACAAGGTGTAGGGGAGAGGACGGAGTAGAAGGCGCGAGGGTGGCCAGAGGCCTGACTGCTTAGTTTGGGGCTGGTTCAGGTCCTTGCCTGCAAAGGCACCCCAAAACATAGAGGGACCCTGGGTCAGTTACTTCTCTGCCCCGGGTCTTAACTTCTCGTCTCTAAAATGGGTCTTCACGTTGTTTTGCAAGATCTGCTTTGAGAATCTGACGAAAGCTATAGAGCCATAGGTCCTATTCCCGGAAACACAATTCCATATTTGTGCCAATACGCATGCATTCCTTTGCCCCAAACTTGTGGTCCCAGAGCCTCCAAAGTCCTAATCTGAGAGGCAGCTGGGACCTTAGATCCTCCTCCCAGCTGCTGACAGTCTGTGGATCCGTTTGCGCGTCAAAGGCTCCAGCCCGGAGGGGATGGGGCGGGCAGCCCCCCGCACCCCCTCCCCACCCTCTGGTCCTCACCTCCAGGATGTTGTATCGGTGCGGGTCACACAGGTTCCGCGTGCCGATCTCAGTGCTCATGTACCAGCCGCTGAAAGGGGCCGCGGGGAACTCCAGCCCCCCGATTTCCAGCAACATGTTGCTCACCGCCGGGAGGGCGTACCAGCGCAGGCCCAGGGCCGCAAACCACTCCAGCCTGGGGGTGTCGGGGTGGGGATCAAGCTGCCCGTGGAGCCTCGGTGCCTGGCCACCCCACCCCCGGGCAGCCCCTCCACCACCTGACCCAGGCCCTGCCACGCTCACGTGGGGTGCTCCAGGGGCACCTCGAGGACCAGCTCGGGGGGCAGGGCAAAGAGTTCCGGGGGCTCGTCCGGGGCCTGGAGCAGTAGGGGCAGTACGTCAAAGCGGCCGTTTCCCGGGGTCCAGCCGTGCTGGATGCAGAGCTGCGGGGAGCGGGGCCAGAGGGGCGTCTGAGGGGCCCAACCCCCCACTCTCCTCAGGGACCCCCTTCATCGGCATCTCCCCCCGTCATCTCAGTGAGGGTCCCCCCTCCCTGCTTCATCGCCCACCCTTTGGACCCCGTGCCCCATCGCAGAGCCCTCACTGGCCGGCCTCCACTTCTCCGCCTCTCTGTGCCCACCTCAGTGATCTCCACGTTGGCTGGGTCCCCCCGCACGGAGCCGTCCTGCTGCCTGTACCCCGCGTAGCGCACCAGTTGGCTGTTCCAGATTCGGAAGTCTCCGCGGCCCGGGGCGCGCTGGGGGAACACTGTGATGGCCGAGCTGACATGGGGACGACAGCTGTCAGAGCCCCACCTCTGCTGGCACCTAGGGGAGGGATGCCATCTGGCACGGCGTTGGCGGGGGGGGGGGGCCCACTCACCGGAGGTTGCCCCGGTTGGTGGCGTACTTGATGTGGTTGCAGATGTAGGTGAACATCTCCTGGGCAGAGTTGCAATCCCGGGCATCAAACACCTGAGCCAGCCAAGGCAGGGGGACAGGGGGACACAGGGGTCTTGAGTATCAGCTCTAGGAGAAGGTAAGGAGGCAGGGGAGGGTGTCGCCACCTCCTGAGAAGCCTCCAAAGGCTGGAGGTGTTACTCGTCATGGTTCTTTCTCCTCCAAGGAGCCTCCCTGACCGCGTGCACGCACACTGAGCCCTTCCTGCCCTGTGCCCCACACACCCAACTCAGCCTTGTCTGCCTTTATCTCCTTGCTGGGACATCTCCCCACCCCTGCAGAAGCTGACTCAGTACCCGCCACAGAGGAGGGACCCAGTCATTACCAACCCGACGGCCAGGGAGGGGTGCCAACTGACGGGGAGGCCACCTAAGGGTGTGGGTGGTGAGTTCCCCGTTACCTCATGGTGCTCAAGCAAAGGCGGGTGACCCCAGCCAGTCATCAGACTGTCCCTGAGCACACTGCTGATGGGAAGGGGGGTTGGCTGCACGAGGTGGCCGTCCGGGAGTCTGCCTGTCCTGATACTCCTATGCTAGTAGAAGCCATCTTGACTGGCTGAGGGTGGGGGTGGGGGGGCCCGCAGGGGGCCGGGAGATCCCTTTCCTGCTTGTGTTAGTGACCGAAGCAGGGGGTGGCAGTGGCTGGCCTGGGGCCACGGGAGGGATGTAGCAGTGAGTGTGATCACATTTGGAAGGTCTGATGGGTTCAAAGCTCAGCTTTGAACAACTTCAAGGGTATGCAAGGTTCAGACAGGATGGTTCTTTTATTCGAGACTTCTTTGGCATTTGCTGAGCATGTGGCTTTATTCCAAATTCTTTGGTGGCCAGTTACAGCTGAGGAGGCCAAGGTCATGGGTTAAGTTCCCCTGCAGGTCAGCTCGTTTCTCTTAGGCTGTTCCAGTGGTGGGAGCGTGAAGGAGTCTGTGGGGCCCAGGCAGGCACTAGAGGGCTGGGCTGGGCAGGTGAGGCTGGCACGGAAGAAACAGCCAGGGGCCTCTTCCAGAAGACTGCTTCTGTTGAACTGATGATACCGCCCAGGGACCACGGCTCAGCTGTCCTCACTGACCCAGTGTATCTGGGTGTTTCTCCTCGCAGCCAGTCAAGACACTGCCTCTGGACTTAACAACCAGGTGGTGGCTACTGGACTGGGGGCTCCCCAGGGGTACCGATCTCTAAGTCCCCACTGCTTGGGACCCCCCCAGGGAAGCCTCAGGGGCTGCCCTCACTGCTCCTTTCCTTTCTCGTGTCCCCCAGTCCCCATTCTGGGTGCTTGCTAGCCAGCCACACCTGCAGCTTCCCCCACTGGATCCGGCCCACGCAGCGGGGTGCATTTCTCCAAGCCTGCTTAGCCCCGAACACCAGCTCGCTCTCCCGAAGCTGGTATGTGCCTGCGGCTGCTATCTCGGCTTCCACCTCCTGAAGCCTCTGCTCGTGGGCCTGGGAGCCACTCCTGTGGTGGAGAAGAAGGAAGTCGAGTCAGCGAGGGGTGGGGGGAGAGGTTCCCCAGGCTTTGTGTGGGTGTTGGGGGGAGGCTGGTGTCAGGGTGTGGGATAGGGGGCAGCTCCTGGGGAAGGTGATCATCATTTCGAGGCCTCGGCAGGACCAGGGCCCCAGGTCAGAGGACAAGGGTGGGCCGTGGGTCTCAAGGCACGGTGTCACCTCTTGATGGAGCTGTAGTACTGGTTGATGAAGTCCCTGGCCTGGCTCAGCAGCTGCTCAGTGGGTGGTGGGTCCTGGGAGGGCCGGCTCTGCAGTTTCCGTGGAAAAACCAGGGAGCCCAGGCAGCGTCTAGGGGTGCAGGGCCCCTCCTGGGTTGGGGTGGAGGGCAGAGGCAGAGAGAGCAGGGAGCACAAAGGTGAGGACCTGGTCAGGGTGCAGAGGCAGGGGAGGGGGCAGAGGGAGGGTGGGTCTGGGCAGGTGTGGGTTCAGGGCTGGGACCGAGACTGGAAGTAGGGGTGAGGTTGTGCCAGGTTATGGTAGGACTTGGGGCAAGGGCGGGAGGCCGGGAGTCACCAAAGTCCCCTGGGCGTCCCTTATCTCCTCTGGCTCTTCCCCAGTCTCTCTTGTCTTTGGAGACCAAAGGGCGAGTTCTAGAGGGGACTGGCCTTCGCCCCCCTGATCCTGACAGGGGACGGGGTGGGCTCCTGGCCTTACCTGCTGTGCCTGGGCACTCAGGGTGTCGTAAGTGATGCTCCCCACCTCCCAGTTCTTCACACGAGGGAACTTGGGCCCCTCCGGGGGCTTGGTGAGCGGGGGACTGCTGGGACCCAGGGGAGGGGTCATGGGGGAGGAACTTTTTTCCCCCAGAGACCCCTCCGACAACATTCAGAACCGCAGTGATTGATTGCTTGCCTGCCATGTGCTTTCCTACACTTTCTCTGTCAGCCCCCTCGAAAACCTTAGGAGGTAGATAATATATTTGTGTCCTCATTTACAGACGAGGAGGGACCTGAGGCTCAGAAAAGTTAGGAATCTTGCCAGGGGCCACATGGGAAGAACCGGTCCCTTTAAAACCCAGGCCCACCTGTCTCCCAAGTCGTCAGACCCTGGGCTGCCCAGGGCTGCGAGCACTGAGCTCCCGAGCCCCTGGCCCAAGGCTGAGTCTCATCCCTGTTCAGGGCCCACCTCACCCCTTCTGGACAGGGGGGTCCAACCCCCCCGGAGCTGTGATGAACCCTACCTGGAGGGGCATGGAACCCACCCTTGAGCTGAGGGAAACCCTGGGATTCCTCAGCCCAGATTTTCCTCCCCAGTCACCCCCTGCTGACAGTAACTGTTGTGTGAAAGGAGGCCTCAGAGGCCTTATCACTTCCTCCCAGAGGCTGAGGCCAGCCGAGGGGAGGAAGGGAGGGCCTCGGACCTTGGGTGCGCCAGTGCGGAGCCTTCCCCGTGGAGCTGCCTCCGGCCCTGCCACCCTGCTTGGCCTGGCACCCCACCTGGCCTTCAGCCGCCCTCTCTCTCTTCTCGGGGCTGAAGGTACCACGTTAGTTTGGGGGTGACAGCCGCTAGGAGGTGGGGCCTGGAGGAGAGGAATGCGGCCTGTTTGCTCTCTTCTCAGCCTCCCATGCCAAGGTCCTGAGTCTCCCGGGGGCCGACTCTCTCCCCTTCTAGACTGCCTTCTCACTCCCCTGTAACTACCCTCCCCGGCCCCTTTCTTCTCTTAAATAATCCTCACCGTTTGTTGGAGGCTTGTCGCGAGCCAGAAACCCGCACCAATCCCATGGAGTAATTACTGCTATATCCCTATTGTGTATAAACGCTCAGAGAGGTGAAGTAACTTGCTCAAAGTCAAACAGCTCTTGGCGGCAGAGTAGCAATTCAAACCTGGTAAACTGGCACCTTTACCTCCCGCTCTCACCTGTTGCCTGCTGGTCCTGACCCTGGTCTCTTCTCCGAACCTCCCTGATTGTCCTGTTCTATCCACACCGGTAGGTAGCCCTTTTGTGCGGGCGACTTGGTCCTCCTGGCCGGGCTACAGGCTCTAGCCCTTCCCAGCCTGGGGCTTTAGGGCTTGACACCCTCCTGCCTGCCCCCTGCTTCTCGCCGCCTCCAGGGCCCTTACCTGCGGTCTGGCGCGGGTGGGGGTGGGGGTGCGGGTGCCGGTGCCCTGCCGGGCTCTGCTGTCGGGGAGGCTGGGCCCTGCTTGCCGCACAGGCCCAGGCCCAGCCCCAGCCCCAGGCCGCAGGGAGGCCCCGGCTCCTGGCCCACACTCTTCAAATTGCCCATGTCAGCCTCGCCTCCGCTCTGGCACTCTGAGCAGAGCCCAGGCCTTTTCCTTAGGAAGGGGAGGGGGCAGTGGGAGGGGGCTCTCCGGTGCTGGCCCTTGCCCCGCCCCTGCCCCACACACAATGGGACAGGAACAAGGCAGGCTGGGAGGCTCTAAAGCCTTGGGCTCCAAGCCCGCCCAGAGGGTGGGGGGCCGGACGCCTGGGTTCCGCTCAAAGGACTAGGACTGATAAGTGGGAAGCCAGGTGTTCTTGGAGCCCTGGGGCAGGGTGGGAGTGAGGGAGGGGGTAGGGGTTAGGGGAGGAGTCGGCAGGGTGGACAACCAGAGGGTCAGAGAGGCCTGTCAGTGTTGTCTGGCCAGAGTGGAGGACTTGGCCCTTGCCCTTGCTGGCCTTGCCCCGAGGACTTGGGTGGGAGGCGAACGCTGTGTCAGTAGCAGGGGACGATTCCCGGACTCCTAGTGACCACGGGCACCCCTAGGGTCCCTCCGGGTGCTCTTCTTCCCCACTCTGTCTACAGCTAAGCCCTCCTGGACCCCCACCTTTGAGTGCCTTTGGCTCCTTGGGGATACAGGCTCAACAAGGATTCAGTGACCCTTTGTCCTTGAGTCTGGCATTAGGGTATCCCTTCCCCTCCCAGCCCCAATTTCCTGGAACCCCCGCCCCCCATGACTCAAATGGGGGACACAAAAGAGCAGGAAGCTGCCATCCAGGGCCTCCACCCCCACCCTGTCATCCAGTGACGCACGCTTCCCCGGGGGTGGTAGGTCAGCGGATAGGCCCAGCGGTCAGTGCTGAGGCAGGGCCTGCCCACCGGGAAGATCTCGCAAGAGTGCAGGGACGGGGAAACTACAATACCCAGGGTGCAGGAGGTGCACAGCAGCCCTCTTCAGGCACCTCGGGCCGTCGTGCAAACTGGGGTTTGTAGTTCTAAGCCACGGGGTTGGCGGGGGGCTGGAGAGAGGCTTTGAGCTGGGGCACTCCGGTCTAGGGGTCAGAGCCTCGTGGCTATGAGACCACAGAGACTCACAGAAGCTGTGGGAAAGAAACGGAAGGTGAGAGACCGGGAGAGGCAGAGACTGGGAGAGGCAGACAGGCAGACAAACAAACACGGAGATTTGTGTTGGCTGGGCTCCTCTGAAAAGCAGTGGAGGGTAAGGTTGGGGTGGGCCTGGGTGGGGGCCGGGCAGGCGGATCAGCCGGAAGGAACAGGCTGTACCGTGAGCTCTGGGGTCACACCAGGAAGGTAGGGTCTGCCAGCCTGGGGGGAGGTGGGTGAGGGGACCTTGTAAACACAAAGTGGCCTCAGCTCCTGAACACCTGGAGGGTTTGCTCCCGCTCTCTTGCAAAGGGGCAAGTGGGAGGCAGACGCACAAGGCCCAAGCCCAATCCAGACCCGCCCCCGAGGGCCCCGGAGCCCGAGGCGCCACCCCACTCGCCCCCTTCTCCCAGCAAGGCAGGAGGTGGATTCAGGCCCCTTTCCACTTCTGCTTCCCATTCTGCTGGGTCTTCACTATGCAGAGCCCCCGCTGGCCTGGCAGAGAGCCTCCCAGAGCTCACTGTGGTCTGAGCCTCTTCCTGGCTGATCCTTGTTCCTTCTCTCCATTCACAGATATCAGACCTGCATCTTGTTCTGGAAGCTTCCATTGCCTTCCCTTTCTTTTTCACAGACGTGACTCCCAATGGATGTCTTTGACTTCTAGCTCCTTCTTGCTGTGCTTCCTGAAGGACCTGACCACCACACAGCCCCAGTATGTTTCCTCTGTGAGGCCTCCCTCAGCACCCCCTCTCTCTGTGCTGCCCCACCCCCCCAGGCCACTCTTTGTCTCCCCTGCCTCCAGGCCCTGGGGATATCTCTTGCTCTGGTTCCTCCCAGGGGTGGCTCTTGGGCAGCTTTGCTGTCTGTCTTTGACTTCTCTCCCCCATGAACGTGTGTGCTCCGGAAGACCCAGGTCAAGTTCTTCTCATCTGGGATCCTGTTGGGCCTGAGTGCACTGTACCAGGTATATGCTTCACGAACATTGGTTGTTTAGCTGTGAGCGTGGGCAGCCATCTAGAGACTGGAAGCTGTGTTCCGGAGGCAGGGGAGAGGGGCCACCGAGAAAGGGGTCGGCTGAGGCAGGACAGGTTTGGATGAACCGAAATAAAGCGTCAGTCTTGTGAAAGGTGATGGGTCCCAAGGAGGGGCATTTTCTGGTCACGAGGCGCGGTGGCGCTGATGGCTACATTGACGTTGATCCGGGCAGAGGGAGCCATGGCAGAGGTTTTAGGAAGAGGAGACAGCGTCAAAGGAAAGACAGAGAAAGGCTTTATCTTTCGCCACAGGGAAGTTTTTCCTCTCCCACTCTTCCTGGGGCTGTGGCCAGTACTGGCCTGTGGGTCCTAACTTCCGGTGAGGGACTCTGGCCTTCCCGAATTTTCCACCCGTGGGCTGGGGCCTTTCTCTTCCCTCCTCAGGGCCCTGCCCAGTCATGTCTTTTTCCACTTTGCTCTTTGTCAGTCATCCCTGCTAGGGCATTAAGGCTTATGCGGCTCAGTGGACCGTTGCTCTTATTAGCAGGTGCATTTTAAAGAGTAATTTCTGAAAAGACAAAAATTTTAAGACCTGCAGGCTTGAAGTTCCACTGATAGGAAAGTTTTTAATTTTGGATTGTGGGACTTTAAGCTGGAAGGTCTTTGAAGAGAATCTGTTTGGGAGCCCAACCCCTGGATCCCTGGCAGTGGCTGTGTTTTCTGCCATTGAGAAGGCTGGTCCAGACCCCACCCCCATCTGCCCTGGTCCGTGCAGGTGACAGACCCTTCTTAGGTAGGTAGCCAGGCCTGTGGCTCCTCCTGCTCCCTGAGAAGGATGCAAACCTTGTTCTTGCCTTCCCTTGAGAGCAGAGCAATGGGCAGGGCTTGAGATGGGATGCCCTGACCTTGGGGGAGGGAGGGCTCTGGCCTTGAGGGGGGGTGTGTAGGGCTGCGGGGGCTGTTGAGGGTGGCGGGTGACGGGAGCGGAAGGCCCTGACTCTTTATAGCCCAACCCGGAGTTGTTCAGTGTGAGCTGGAAGTGCCCCACCCTCCCCACTATGAGCAGCTTCCTTCCTGCCTGCTGGCAAGGCCTGGGTGGGGAACGGAGGGGAAAGGAGGGAAGGGAAGGGAAGGGGGCCAACCCAGCAGAGGGAGGGGAGCACCCTTCTTCGGCTAGGAGCCTCCGTTTGATGTAACTCATGCTGGCTGGGTTGGGAGCAGAGAGGTTTGCTCAGCTTCCAGATTATACGGTGGAGGCTGGATGCTTGGCGGAGGGGCTTTGGGCCGGGTCTGGGGTGTTTAGGGCTCAAGCAGTGGGAGATGTTGCCAGTCTAAAGGGGGCTCCTGTGCTGGCACTGTGGAGCCATCGTGCCGCCCCAGCCCTTCTTGAGGGAGCCACATGAGGGCAGCAGAGAGCTGAAGAGAAGAGGTTGGAGAAACCGCCTGGACTCAGGCACCCCTGGTCAATGATACCCAGGATGAGCAAGGGCCAGGGGCACACACCTCTGGGCCCATCTGGGGTGCACGTCCACATCAATCTTCTGGAATCTTGAAGTGGTTTGTTTGCATAAAGCCTGAAGTTCCGGATGACGGCTCTGTGACCAGCCCACCCTGGGAGAACAGGGGTATCTTCTCTTGGGAAACCTCCCTGCTTCTGCACAGGCCATCCCAGTATGGGGAACTGAAGGTGCAGGGAGCCACGCTTAGCACAACTGGAGGCATGAACATCAGGTGCCAGGGCTCCTGAGAGAGGAGGCAATTCTAGCAGCTGTGAGAGTTGGGGGAAGGAGTTTGGGGCCTCCCGTCGTAGACGCTTGTAGATGCTGCCTCAGTTGCACAGGTGGGCTCCCTAGGGCACATTGACCCTGTTATGGATACTCTCATGTCTCTTGGCTTTCAGACTAATAGGAAAGTCAGGGGGTGGAGAGACCTTTGAGACTCCTAAGACCTTACTCTGGGAGTGACCCGTGACGGTCAGCTTTTGGGAGCTCCTGGGGAGTTGGCACTATCTTTGTGAGGGAAACCTGGGTATCTCCAGGCTTTGATTCTCTCTGAGGTTTAGACAGTTTCTTCTGAACCACAGACCTGAAAAGATTGTGTGTGTGTGTTTGTGTGTGTGTGCATGTGTGTAAGCAGGAGTGTGTATGTACGTGAGTGTGTATATGTATGTGTATGTGTACGTGTGTATATGTGTAAACACACATATGCATGTGCCCTTGGGCAAGTGTTTCCTGGAACTTCCTCCTTGACCTGCCTCCTCTTCTGGTCCTTGCCCCTTCAACGCTAATTTGGACTAAGAACATCAAGATGAATATGAATGTTTTCACATCCACGGGGACTTGAAATTGCCCTTTGTTCCTGGGATCCAGAGTGAAAATGAAGAGTTTTTAAGGGTCAAGCTGAGGAAGGCTGAATGACGATCATGGGGGCCCCTGATTCAGGCCATAGGGCCTCCACATAGGAGGCCACGGTTGTCAGGGACTGGTCTGACAGGCCTGCCCTCTTGCCCCCACCCTCCTCCTCTCTGTCTCCTCCAATCCTTCAGCCTGGCCCAGTTTCCTGGTGTGGTTGCTGTGGTGCTGGGTCTCTTGGGAACTGTGGCTTTGAACATCAAGTGTGCCCAGCATGGAAATTCCGTAGCAACCATCACGAGGATTGGCTAGGCGGAACCCCTTCTCCCTGCCTCTAAGGTGCTCTAGGGAGGGACCAGGCCCTCTCTCCAACCCAGGATGAGACGAGAAGCTTATGGATCCTGTAGCCTGATTTGTGAAATACAGAGACCCTGATCCCAAACCCTGAGACTCCTTTCTTTAGACATTATGTTGTCTTCCTGCCCTCCCAACTGGATTATAAGTCCCTTGACTCCCCATGATTATAGAACTAGACATTCCTGCTGTTGATGATGATCCAGTCCTTTCTTGGGGTTCCCATTCTGTTGTCTGGCTTCCTAAATTCCAGCCTAGGCTGCTGTAGGAACTGGCCAACCTCAGTTCCTGGAGGATCCGAATTTAGATATTGTTCTGCCCTGAGCATCCAGAAGAGGGAGCACCTGATCCCTTTCTTTTTCAGGGGAGAAAAACTGAATCCTCTCTTGCTGGACATTTGGGGCCCCGGCGCATAATCGGCCTCTGCTATCACCTTCACACCCTCATCAGCTCTATCTTCCTACAACAAGGCCCCACTCTGGACTGCTAATTACCCAGAGGGACAGCTATGAGGTGTCCTGAGCCCTCAGCCAAATTCTCCCTAACCCCTGCTTTGTAAAGCCTTCCCTTCCCTTCCCTTTCTAGCCTTAAAACCATATCTCCTTACTCTGAAGTCAAAGCATTCGTTGTTTGTACCACTTCTTGCCACATGGGATCTAGGACCATGTGAGTTCTCTTGTTGGATGCCATTAATTGTATTTAGTTCCTGTAATATATAATCTATTCACATGTGAGCATGTTTTCTTCCCAACTAATTGCAAACTTTTCAAGATCCAGGGGCTGGGTTGTATGTTCGGCATTTCTCTAGGGCTTTCTCACAGCATGGAACACATGAAAAGTGAGGGGTAATTATTTGTGAGTAGACTGGGGAGATGATGGAGAGGAAGACCTGGTGGGACCTGAGTTCTCTTTTCTAGTCCTTCATGTTGGTTGATGACTCATGGGATGGGGTAGCTACCCTTCAGGATGTGGAGTTAGTTTGGGGTTAGCATTCTCATGCTCATTCTCCCACCCAAGCTGGGGTAGGCTCTGAATTCTGCCTGATGAGATTGGCAGAATGAACAGGGAATAGTTATGAAGAACTGACAAAGCCACCTCTGTATCTGGAGTTGTTTGGGTCTTGTATCTTCTCTGTCAGTCTGTCTCTCTCATACACATACCCCCCAACACACACCCTCCCACCCACGCAAAGACATCTTGAATTCTTGATTTCTTTCAGCTCTTGTTATATGTGGTGTATAATCCCTGACCTGGTCTGGTGTCGGGGGTGGGAAATCACTTAACTAAGAACCAGGAGAGCTGCTTCTTGTAAAGCTCTGTTTCTAACTTGTGGCACATTCCTGAGAAAAAATCTGCACTGCTCTGAATCTGTTTTCTCATCTAAAGTATGAAAGTGTTCCCTTCTGGCTCTAATATTTCATAAGGCAACACAAACCCCAAGGGAAAGCCAAGGAATTTCAAATGTAAAGTTCAGGGGAGGATTCATATGTTTTCCTTGATGACTTGGGTGGAGATGAGGAAGGCACTTTCTGGACATACGTGAGACTGGAAGTGGTGCTTCTTAGCACCAATTGGCAAAGCCAGCTCTTGCTTCACCGTATGCTGCCTCCTGGAACTACTGGCCAGTTACTGAAGCATTTTCATGGTTTGGGGTGACTGTCTTATTCACTGTGTCCGTAGAAGGGCCCCTCTTTTGCTCACCTGAGCTGCCCTCCCTGGTTTCCTGCTGAATCTGGCATGGAAGGCTTTCAGCACCTTGGACAGAGACAGAGCTCCCGCCCAGCTGGACCTGTGCAGCCAAGAGAGCTTGGGATCTCTTGCCAGGCCAGCTTCCCTGGCAGGGTGGCATCAAAGCGTGATATGCTCCTTAATATTTTTTAGTCCTTCAGAACACCCAAAAATAACCCCCAATCTATGTCAAACAGTGCACTGGTTCTGCAAACTCTGAGGGCATTATTTAAAAACAACAACAATGAGATGCCTGGGTGGCTCGGTTGGTTAAGCGTCCAACTCTTGATTTCGGCTCAGATCATGATCTCATGGTTCGTGAGTTTGAGCCCTGCCTTGGGCTTGCACTGACAGGGCCAAGCCTGCTTGAGATTCTCTCTCTCTCTCTGCCCCTCTCCTGCTCTCTCTCTCTCTCTCTCTCAAAATAAATAAATAAACTTTAAAACAACAACAATTATATCCTAGAACAGTGTCAGGTACATAATAGGTGCTTAGCAAATAATTATTTTAAAGGAATACGTGCAAATTTAAGCCTCTAGACCAGTATCTTAGTGCCCTCTTTATAATCAGGTTCTCTCTCCCCATCAGTGCCTCCTATATCATAATTCTGGAGCTTCTACTATTCGATAAGTTCTGGAGCCTTGCTTAAGCCCCTTCTTGTGTCTGAGGAGGCTGAGTTCCATCCCTAAATAAAAAATACAGATGGCTATTAGGTTCTCAGGCAGAGGAAATTTAAGCTGACCTCCCCTCTTTGTCATTTGGGAGTAAGTAGATCGGTGGGGAGGACTCCACATCTGACTCCTATTGGAATTTTGCTTAATGAAAATGTTCACTCCCTCCCTCTGGGTACCCAAGAAAACCCTGCCCGTCCAGGAGGACCCAGCCTTCCGAGGGAGTCCTCCTGGTGCCCTAACCCAGTCAGAGCCCTCCCTCCTCTGAACTCCCCTGCACCTATTATCAGTAATACAGTGTCATACCAGATTGTTTTCATGACATTCATGCTCATTAGTCCTCCCCAGTTAGATTATGAACTCCTTGCAGGTGGAGTCTGTACCATAGGTCTATTTGTTTTCAAGAGACCCTACGGTGATGAGCACACAGCAGGGTGCAGTGGGAGACTGATGGGTTTGAGGGTCTTCTCACCTACCCTTGTGGGTCCCCCACTGCACTTATTTTTGGTTTGAAATAAATACGTAGGATGGACCAGGGTGCTATCTGTGGGGTCATCATTGGACTCAAGGGAGCTTGGATCAGAAAGCAAAGGCAGGAGGTGGAGCTGGAGTTGGGTGCTGGGGGAAAATAAAGGAATTGTTGATGGGTGGGGAGTGCAGTTGTGTAGAATTAAGGGAATCACTCACTGCTGGGGCTGGAAAGGATCTCAGAGATCAGCTTGTTTGGTCTCCTCATTTTACAGGTAAGGAAAGTGAGATTTAGTGATCCTCCTAAAGTTACACAGCAAACAGGCCTCTTTCCATCACCTCTGACCTGGTTCAAGTCTTTGACATCCCTCCCCTGGACTACTGCGTACCTTGCTGGGGAGGGTTATATTTTTTCAAGATGGTGGTGCCAATAGATACCATCACAAATGTTTTTCTTATAATATGTCAGTCACACTCCTCCATTGAGAAGTGCGGGTCTTTTTCCTCTCTTTGAATCTGATGAGCCACGATTATGGCAGAAGTTCTTTTATGTGACTTTTGAGGCTACGTTATTAAAGGTGGTACAACTGTTGCCTGAACCGCTCTTGGGACACTTACCCTTCAACCCAGCCATCATGGTATGAGGAAGCCAGGCAGCCACAAGGAAAGGCTTTTAGGTGTTCTGGCCCCAACCCTAGCTGACAGCCAGCATCATCCACCAAATGTGAGCAAATGAGCTTTTTAGTCCCGATATGAGTGGCGCAGACCAAGTGGTCCTGGCTGAACCTGCCCAAATGGCAGAGACATGGACAAAATAAACACTGTCATTGATTTAAGTCCTGGAGTTTGGGATGGCTCTTAGGCAGCAATCAGTAATTGAAACACCCCATGTTTGCCTCAGTTTCTCCAAACTGTTATACACATTTCATTAATTCAACAGACCTTTATCAGATACCGACTATATGTTAGGATCTTTACAAAGACAGATATGATTTCTATATTTGTGGGCCATACATGTCAGCTGCCATCATTGTTCTTGTGCACATAGAATAACATCCAGACTCCTCAGTCTAGTGCTAATGGCTCTCGTCTAATGCTCCAATGACACCACGCCAAACTGTTTTGTCCCCAGACCTAATCTTTATTCTCCAGTCTCGATGCCTTTGCTCATTGTTGTCTCTTCCACCTGCAGTGCTCCTGCCCTGCCCCATCTCGATCTTCAAAGACCTGCTCTGAAACCTCCTTCCCTTGCAGGGTCCTCCCTCCCAGACTCCCCCAGTTGAAGGTGAACACACCTCTTTGTAATCCCACAGCACTTAACGCAGACTGCACTGTTTCTTTCTGCCCTCTGCCTTTCTCAAGCCTCAGTAGACTGTAACTCCCTGGATGAGGGATCCTGGCTTATCCCTTCTGTTCCCCCCCCCCCCCCAACAGTGTCTGGCACCTAGGGCCCAGAATGTCAGAAGCCCCCAGTGGACATGTATGGATGTGACTGATAGAACCAGAATCAGAAGTCAGGTTTCCTGAATCCTAGTGTCCAGCACCTTCCTTGCTCCTTTTGATACCCCCATGGCAGTGGAAAAGTCCCACCGACAGCTGGTAGCAGGTTGGTGGGAGACCTTGATTATGGGGCGGGGTTGACAGGGGGATTTGTAGATGGCAGTGACTGGAGGGAGCTCTGGCTCCTTTGCTCCTTTGCTATGGGGCTGAGGTGGGTTGCCCTCCCTCCCCTCCTTTGACTCTCCCTTCCCTTCCTTCCTTGCTTTCAGCAAGCCCTGAGCCCCAGTTCTGGAGGGGCTTCTTTGACCTTATTCCCCTCCAACCCCAGTTCATATTTGAAAACATCCCGTTTCTCAGGACTCAGTTGTACAGAAAAATAAGACCACACAATGCAGCCCGAACTTCCCCTTGCACAACGAGGGACCTCACTGTGTTCTTCCCTGCACCCCCCCCCCGGGGGGGG
This sequence comes from Lynx canadensis, assembly GCF_007474595.2. Classification (NCBI taxonomy): domain Eukaryota; kingdom Metazoa; phylum Chordata; class Mammalia; order Carnivora; family Felidae; genus Lynx; species Lynx canadensis. The sequence goes on along the minus strand of NC_044304.2, from coordinate 162,892,833 downwards.
GGTTCTGAGGAATCATTCCTCCATAAGCTGTCTTGCCTGCGCCCATCTGACTGGAACTGCTTCCCAGTCCCCTGTGATTGTCACTTGCTCTCTTGGGTCCTATTTTGTCTCTGTCTTGCCTGGCCTGCTCCTTGGGGGTCCACCAGCAAGCACAGACTTCAATTTCTTGCCTCGTTCCAGGATGCCCTGGCTTGACTCCCTCAAACTGAGCAGGAGCTCAAAGTGGGATGGGCAGGATGTTTTCTCCATAGACTTTTCTCCCTAAATTGTCTCTTTCTGGGAGCTGGGAGGAGCCTATGTGTCCCACTGTCAATACAACCTCTCCCTTCCCTCAGTCACAGGCAGATTTCGGGGAGAGGTCTTCCCTGGAACCTCTTTGCAAATGGCTCTGTGAGCCCAAAGTAGGATGGGTAGATTCTGGTTACTCTGGGTTTTAAGGTTGGGCACTTTCCTCTTGCTCCTTAATCTGGGGGTAATGGGGGTGGGAAGGTGGGGCAGGCATCTTCATCAGCTTCTCTGTTGCCCTATACCTCTACATGCCTTGGTACCTGTGGCCCCAAGAAGGATGTCTTTGGAGACACCTCACCCCCATTTCACAGCTCCCCTTCCTCATCCCCATCCTTGGCTGTGGGGGTGGCTTAGTGGGACTGCCTTCAGACTCTCCTCTCAACCTCCAGGAAGTCAGAAACCTGCATTCTGCTTGACTTCTGAGAGAGAGAGAGAGAGAGAGAGAGAGAGAGAGAGAGAGATTTGCCTCTCCTTAGCCTGAGGGAACAGCTCTCTTCACACCTGTATCTGTGCCCAGGAGGAAGGCTACTCTGTGCCTGGTCTTTTCTCTTTTGGGAGGATCAAGGGTCCCTCTGATTTCTTCATCCTCCCATGGGATGAGAGCACAGGCCTGTCCCGGGAACACGGGTACCGCAGCGGGAACAGCTGGCCAGGCCAAGTGACCAGCTCCCTTCCCTTCAGCCTTAGTTCTGGAGAGAAGGTAACGCCGCAGATGTCCTCCTCCATATCCTCTCTCCTGGTGCCTGTCCACACTGTGAACCCTTCCTGACTCTCTCAACCCCCCAGTCTGGAGGGGAAGCCACCCAGCTCCAATTTGAATCAGCCTGGACTTAGGGCAGGCAACCCAGTGTCGGGGAGGCAGTGGTGGTGGTGGTGTGGAGGAGGGGCTGGGCAGTAGTACCCAGATGGGCTGTTGTGCCTGACACCAGGTCACAAAAGAAGGGGAGGTGTGCTAAGGAAGGCCCCAGGCGTCTTGGAGTGCGAGCGAGGAAGCTGCCGGAGGTGGAGAGGGCCGAAGGAATGACTGTACAGGCAAGAGCCTCTGGTCTTTTTTAGCATCAGCTGGTGGAGCCACCTCCTTCTCTCCCACTGGCTGCCTCCCTGAGTCACTGCCCACCCACCAGCAAATAAAAAAGAGGTGTCATCTGCTGGCCAGTGGCCCCATCTGGCCCCGGTGTGTGCATCTTTTTTGCTCCTGGGTGGAAGGTGCGAGTCTGGCTAGGGTGGTCTCACCAAGACCTCTTCCTCTGGGCCTTTCTCCTTCCAGACTCCGCTTCCTTCTTTGCCCTTTGTTCCTCCCCTCCCCCTACATCCCATGATGGTTCTCCCCGGTGACAAGACCCACCCCCTTGCTCCAAGGACAGAGGCAGCTGCAAGCCCTCAGGGGCCCCCACATGGCCCCATCCATCTAGCGGAGCCTCAGATCTGGGCTGCCGGGGAGGGGACCCGAGGCTGGCTGCTCAGCTGGCGACTCCTCCCCACCGGCCAGTTCAGCTGTCAACACTCGGCCTCCCTGCCCTGGCCTTCGCAGGGCCCCGCCTGGCTGCGAAGGCCGGGGACACCGTGCCCCAGAGACCCTCACTGAGACCCAGGCAGGCGGTGGGCAGGCGGCGGGCAGACACCCTGCCTGCCCTTGAGCATCCTCGGGCCTCCTTGCCTAAATAAGGGAGCTGCAGCTGGAGCGAGCCAGCTGGCCCGGGGGGGAGGGGCCTGCGGCTAGGCCAGGGTTTTCCGAGGGGCTGGGCCGCCGCAGCGCCGCAGGGCCCCGAGCCCTCCGCGGATTGGGCCTGCAAGGCTGGCCCGCGCTGCAGAGGGAGGGAGGGCCACTCGCACAAGGGGATCCCCAGGCTGGAAACTCGCGCTCAGGGGCCTATCTTTGATCCCGCAGCTAGGAGGCCGTGTCAAAATGTACCTTTCTACCTCTCTGTTCAGGAGAGCCCCGAATAACCCCAGAGAGGGCCGTGTGTGTGTGTGTGTGTGTGTGTGTGTGTGTGTGTGTGTGCGCGCGCGCGCGTGTGTGTGTGTTGGGGGGTGGGGGTCGCCCCTGCTCTGGGTGCGTGCCCCTCCTAAATCTCACCCACCCTTATTCCAAATCGCGTCCCACCCGGGGCCTGCAGATCATCTTGCCCTTCACGTTTCGCTTGCCTCCCCTGACCCTGGGTTCATCCTCCCAGGGCCCAGGCCTCGGCCGTGTCACCTACAGCGGGCTTTGGGCGCTTGTTGTGTGTATCCAGCCTGTGCTTGGAGTGGTGGGCGACAAGGGCATAAGGGACCAGACCTCTCCAAGTCCTTCCAGTCCGGGGGTCGGGGGTGGAATCCCCAGGCCCCTCCCTGGCCGTCTGAAGGCCGGTCATCACACCTGCCCTCACTGTTCCCCTACCTAGGGGCCCCTTCCCCCTCTTTGGGGCGCGCGAGTCCCGGGGGCTCCTGGGCTGAGCGAGGGGCTGGGGTGGGGGAGCCCTTGACGCTGCTCAGCCAATGGGAAGGGCGGGCGCGCGGGGTGTGTGGGGGGGGGGAAGAGGGCGGTGCTGCGGGCGCGCGGCGGGCGGGAGGGGGCCGGGAGGCGGGGGCCGGAGCCCGAGGGGCGCGCGCCGCGTTAACCCTTCCGCCGCCGGGCCGAGCCGCAGGCGCAGCCGGAGCCGCGGGCGCCGGAGCGGCTGTCGGCGCGGCGGGCGGGAGCCGGGAGCCCGGCGCTCGGGCGGGCGGAGCGCAGCGCGGGGACGCGGCGGAGCGGGGCCCGTGGCTCGGAGGGGGCCGGCAGACAGGTGTGCGGGCGGCCGGGCGGCCCGAGCTCAGGCGGCTCCAGGCCCGGCCCGCGGTCAGGAGCCGGGAGCCGAGCGGGGACCCCGCGCCCGCAACCGAGTCCCGGCCCCGCCCGTGGTCTGCTTGGCCGCGGGGTGCGGGGATCACGGCCGGGCCGGGCCACCCGAAGCCTGTGTCGGGCCGGGCCGGGCCGGGGTGGGTGGGGGCCCGCCCGGCCCGCCCATGGGCTCAGGATGCCGGTGCGGAGGGGCCATGTCGCGCCGCAGAACACCTTCCTGGACACCATCATCCGCAAGTTTGAGGGCCAGAGTGAGTGGGGGAGGGGGCCGGCGGGGAGGGGGCTCTGGGGGCGGGCCGAGCGCTCCCGAGTGTGAATGGAGGGGCGTGCCCCGGCCGTGTGCTTCGGGCTGGTGCGAGTCCATGGGGGCTGGTGGCCTCAAGGCGCTGGCCAGGGGTCTCGAGGGCAAGGCTTGGTGCTGGGGGCCGTGGGTTTGGAGCCAAGGGGGCTGTATTGGGGCGCGGGGCTGGAGGCTCAGCTCAGGCTTCCAGGATCCGGAGTGTGTGTGACATCTCAAGTGTGCAGGTATCCCTAACTCCGGTGCCTGGATGTGGATGGGGCTGTGTGGGGGCAGGGACAGAACATGTATGGTCCAAACTGTGAGACACTAAGTACTGTGTCTCAGCCGTCTTGACTGTGTTTTTGAGAGACTGAGAGCCAAGCACTTAGAGTCAGTGCCTAACCTGCTCCTGGGGTGTGTGTGTCACCCATGAGTTCGGCCCTGCTTGGGCAGTGGGGAGGTATTTTGGACAGAGCTGCAAACTGTGGGCTCCCAGGTGACAGGGTGTCATGGCCTGAGACTGGGCTCTAAGGGTCTGACAGGCTCAATGCAGTGCCCCCGTCTTGTTGATTTTCCTGCCCTGAGCCCCTTTATGGGGACTACAGCACCCCTAAGCCTGGTCCAGTAGGGGAGGCTTCCAGAAGTGTCCCAGGCTAGGTGAATGTTCTGGTGTGGGTGTTTTATCCTCCCAGCATGTGTGCGTCTCTCTCCAAGGCTGCATGTGCCATGGTGGGTGTGACTGCCAAGGGCCCTGGGAGCAGGGAGCGGGTGACATTCCTTGCCCATGACCCTGTGAGCACAGGACAACGCGTGCTTGTAACTGTGGTGGGGGGGAGGGAGGGATCAGTTTGACGGGCAGCATTGTCTGAAGCCGAGGAACAAGATGATCCTGAGGGGGAGGAGACTGACACGGTGGAGGGCCACAAGGTGGGGTCTTTCCTTTTCAAAAGCTCCCGGAGGCTGTGTCTGCATGGAAAGAACCTGGGCTAGGATCTGGGGGCTCAGCTTCTGGCCCCACCTCTGCCACTGACTGCCATGTGACCTTGAGTGACTCTTCCTTCTCCGAATATCAGTTTCCACATCTGGAAAGGAGGGGGTGGCCAAAGGAGCCTTTCAGATCCCTTCTGTGGTGTATTCCAGGAGCTCGGAAGGGGTGGGGGTAGGGCCTGCCTTCGAAGAAACTCGCTCTTCTCTCTCTGGGCCTGGGAGCTGGTTTCTCTTCTCCAAAGCTGGTGTGTGTGGCTGGCACTCTGGACTGCCTTGGGCTTAGGTGGAGGTGGAGGCCAAGTCAGGGGTCTTTTCGTGTGACAAGGAACCCTGACTCCTGGTGGCTGCCTGGGAGTTGTGGAGGCCTGGTGAACTGACCTAAAGATGACCCAACTTCAAAAACTAACTTCCCGGAGACAGGATAAGGGATGGCTTTAGGCAGCCTGTGTCGGGGAGCCCTTGCTGCAGCAGCCTGGGCCTTGTCCATGGGATTGCCCAGAGCTGCAGACTGAGAGGGCTGTGCCTGCTGGAAGGCGAGGGGGCAGAGTTCCAACTGCTACCCAAAGCCCCAGCATTAAAGGCCAAAGTGGCCGGAAACTTCTGTGTTTATAAAAAGCTCTTATCCCCGAGTATCTTCCCTGGCACCAGCTGGGTCTGCCGCCTGCCTGCGGCTCACCTGCCAGCTAGCTGGGCCCTGGGGGCAGGTGTGGAGCGGGTGACCCACGTCCAGCTGAAATGGGTCCATTGGGGCACCTCAGCTTGACGGGGTCAAACTGAAGAAGGCCTCCCTTCCCTGGGTCTGTCTTCTTACAAGCGGGCCACTGTCTCAGGTCCACCCCTGGCTCCCGGTATTTTCCGGGATTGAAGCCTCAGGTCCCTTTCCTTGCTCCCTATGACCTTGGGCTTCTGCCTGTGATCCTCCTTTTATTCCTTCTTCTGTCAGACCTAAGTTCAAAAGCTAGCTCTTTTACAAGCTGCAAGATGTGGGCATGGCTCTGAACTTCTTTTGAGCCCCAGTTTCTTCATCTATAAAACAAAGCTAATGATGCCTATCTTATGGGGTTGTCAGAGTATTAAATGAGAGAGGGCATCGTAGGTGTTCACGTGGTACTTCCCTCGTCCCCTTTAGAGTGCCCACTGTCCAGCCCCTGACTGCCCTTAAGGGGCGCGTAAGTCCCGGGAAGTACTGACCTGGTAGGGTCCCCGGGTACTTGGGGGAGTGATATCCTAAGGATCCCCGGGGTAAGGAGTGCCCAGTGTGCGCCCCCCACCCCCACCCCCGCCCCCAGTCTAGAGAGCAGAGGTCAGGAAGAGAAGCCGGACGACCTGATGCAAAGGGAAGGCTAGCCGCCATCTCTGGCCCTTCCCAGGCTCCCTCTCCAGGCCCAGTGTTTATCCCTCCGCCGCGGCTGCTGACACGCGTTGCTGACACCCGCCCAGGCTGGCCTCGGCCCCGGGCGCGGAGGGGGCGGGGGGCCGCTGGCAGCCTGCCCGGGGGAAGCCATGCAGCCAGCCCCGCGGGCCGGGCGGGGGAGGGGGCGCGTCGCCGGGCAGGGCCGGCGGAGGCACCTGTGTCGGGCCACACAGCTGCATTCGCCCCCTGCTAGGGTCCCCAGTCGCCGCTGTGCTGCCTGGAGCGGGGAGTCCCCCGGCGGGTGGCTGTGTGTGACAGGAGAATGCGCGGAAGGGCTGGGGGCCCCCGAGGCAGGGGTCCCTGCTCACGTGCCTGCTCATCCCCGCCCCCCCAGGCCGCAAGTTCATCATCGCCAACGCTCGGGTGGAGAACTGCGCCGTCATCTACTGCAACGACGGCTTCTGCGAGCTGTGTGGCTACTCGCGGGCCGAGGTGATGCAGCGGCCCTGCACCTGCGACTTCCTGCACGGGCCGCGCACGCAGCGCCGCGCGGCCGCGCAGATCGCGCAGGCCCTGCTGGGCGCGGAGGAGCGCAAAGTGGAGATCGCCTTCTACCGGAAGGATGGTAGGCGCGGGCCGGGGCGGGGCCGCGACGAGGGGGCGTGGTCGCGACTAGGGGGCGGGGCCGCGAGGGACTGGGGTGGGGGTAGGGACGGCTGGATCGGGCGAGGCCGGAGCGTGGCGGGAGACCCGGCGAGTGCCCTGCGGTGTGTGACCCCCAACTGGGGCCACTGCTGTGGGTCAGGTGGCAGGCGCCGGCTGGGCATTGGGGCTGCCGGACGGAGTGGGTCTCTTCACCTCATTCATTCTGGCGGGATGGTTTTCGGGGTGACCAAGGGGCTGTTTGGCTGTGGGTATGGCGCCTTTGGTTTCTTCTTTCCCTGGGCTAACGTGGGCAGGTTGAGGTAGGTGGGCTGGAGTTTGACGGGGCCGGGATGGCAGGTGAGTGGAAGGAGTTGACAGAAGGTCAGGTTGGTGGCTGGGCACTGACTTCCGGCCCAGGCCTCTAGCTCCCCTAGGGCAGCCCCTGCCAGGTGGTTGGTCTGGGGAGATGTCACTGAGGGTGAGGCAGGGGGCCTGCAGGACTCTGGCTCTCTGCTGTCCTTCTCCTGCTCCTCTCTCTCCTGTACTTAGGCTGCACCTGGCAAGAGGTGCGTGCCTCTCCCCACAACCTCCGTTCCCTTTGTCTCATGGTTTGAGTGCCCGCCCATCACCCATCACCCCTTCCTTCGCCAGGTGTCTCTGCTCAGCCACCGCCTCCCAGCCCAGCTGCTCTGGGCTTCCGGACAGTGGATAAACAGAACCCTGGGCGGGGCTGCTCTCGCACTGTGCCTGCCCTGGTGGGCTGGGCTCTGCTCAAGGAGGGCAGTGAAACAGGGCTTTGGCAGGCCTGCAGGTATTGGAGGGCTGGGGAGGTGGCTCCAGAAGGTGCCACTGGACTGGCCATGGATGCCCAAACTCTGCTACTCACTGGTGTGTATCTGATGAGCATTTACTGAACCCCTGTGAGCCAGGTGCAGTGCTAGGGTCCTGTAGATAGCTCAGTGAACAAGACAGATGAGGTTACTGCCAGATGGGAGCTTACCTGCTGTAGATAGCACTCTCCGCTTTCCCCTGTGGGTAGGCAGAGTGAGCCAGCGGTCCTGTGTGCACCTGGCGCTGTCCCTGGAATATCCCCTGCATGCTCAGAGTCTAGCGAAGCTGCCTTGCATCTCTCGATGGCCCCGCTTTTGCAGGCGTGCACAGCCTGTGAGATCACTGGACCGCGTTAGAAGGGGCGCTCTCACTGGGGTCCTGTGGAAGGGAGTTTGCTTATAGAAAATGGGGTTCTGGCTGGGAGGCAGGGGCCAGGAGAGTAGATGCAAACTCTGAAGCCTTCTGTTTTTTCGCTGAAGTCTCCCCAGAACCTGAATCAGAGCAGATCTGTTTTTCTATCTGCCGGGCCATCTAGTGCTAGCACGCATTGGTGGGTGGCTTCTATGTGCTGGACGCTGGGCTAAATGCTTCACTTAGCTTATCTCATGGAATCTTCACAACAGCCCTGGGAGGTAGACACTATTTGTATCTCCATTTTATGGATGAGGAAACTGAAGTTCAGGGAAATTAAGAAATTGCACCAAAGTCGCACAGCTAGAAAGTGGCAGAGCTGGGAACGGAGCTCTGTCTGTCTGATCCGAGCCCGACCCGTCCTGCTTTGCTGTCACCTATTAAAAATGGCCCCACATAGGTACAGGCATATCTGTATCCTGCACGTGACTTTGTGTACAATTTGATTCTGAAAGTTTGCAAACCATTGGTGTGATGAAAAGAATGTTGATACGAAAGTCCTGGGATCAGGTCTAACACCAGAAATTAGGTAGCTTGAGAACTTGGTTCCTGCCTTGAGCCTGTTTCTGCTTCCAGGGTAAGGTGCTCACGCAGCCCCTTGGCAACGGGGGCCTGGGTGCTTCCATCTTCCCCGTGGTGCTCGGGGAACTGGCCCTCCCTCTCGTCCCAAGATGGCTCCTTTGGGAGAAGATGGCCATGGGACCCCTTCTTCTGAGGTGCTATCGGGAAATCTTGGTGACCTTGAGGATCACTTCATCCAGCCCACTTGAGTTACAGATGGAGAAGCTGAGAAGCAGAGGTCCAGTTACCAGTTAACCAGCGGATGAAGTGGGACTAGAACCCAGGCCCCCTCCCCAAGTGCACGTTCTTTCCTCCCTCCGGCTACTCTCCAAATGGGGATGCCATCCAGAAAATCGTGTGCCAGTCCTCTCTGCCTGCCCTCTTGTCTGCTCTCACCTAGTTTCTCCTGTTGGCCAACAGGCTGGCCTTGACCCTCGGGTCCTATGGGTCCCCATTTGTCCTGGCACTTGAGGCCCGGGATGCAGACAGATCTCTTCTGCCTCCCTTCTCTCTGCCTTGAAATGCTTAGTCCCTCGGGCAAATGCCTGTGGCCTGCCCCGTGCTGTGTATGCCGTGTATGTGTATGAATAGGGAGGCAGAGGTGAGGAAGGGCAGTGCCGCCGCTCGCTTCTGTCCAGGCCCTTTTCTGGGTCTCTGCCTGGGCCAGCCACCGGAGAGTGGGTCCCCGGGCTTCAGCTCCAGGGAGGTGGGTGGCTGGGAAGGAGGCGGGGCCTTTTGCTGGCAGGCGCCACTGCGGACAGCTGTGCTGTGTCGGTGCCTCAAGCCTAGCTCTGTGCAGTGTCAGGGCCTGGAGCCAGACAGCCCCATTATTTAGGTGCTGGGACTGCTGGGAGGTGGGGAGGCCAGACTTGGGGCGGGGGGTGGGTGCGGGCTGGAGGGAGAGACACGAGGTGCCAGGGCTCGCCGGCCCTGTGTCCGTGCCCCTTAACACGAAGCCCAGGATTAAGACGGACCTGGGAGTAGAGCCAGCAGCTTGGGGTCGGCAGGCAGTAGCAGCCTGGGGGGCCCTGGGGCCACGTCTTGGCGGCAGGTGCTGCTGGTGCACACCTGTGTCCCTCCACGGTTGGAGGGGTGGGTTGTGGGTCCTTTGGCGGCTCTTCCTCACTTGCTCTGTCCTCTGCCAGGCCTCAGGGAGGCCCCCTGCTCTCTGTCCCTTTTGTTCTCTGCTCTCTGTTTTCATCTATCTGCGCCCCGCCTCCCACCGAGTTCAGCCTCTGCTCAGGGACTCTGCTCCTCTTCTCTCCCCAGGTGGCCTCCCTGCCGACTCCTGTCCCCTTGGTCTTTATCTCCTCCTCCTTACACCTGTCTCCCTTCTTCCCTCCCTCCAGCACCCCTGAGCCTTCCTCCTCGCCTCTCTTCCTCTGCCCCTCTGGGCTCTATCTGGAAGTCTCTCTCTCTGGCTCCCCATACCTCTGCCTGTTCTGGCCTGGTCTCCACGTCCCTGTGTCCCCGGGGGCCTGTGCGTGGGTGGGGGACGGGGGTGTCTCTAGAGAAGAGTCAGTCGGCTTCTCCACTCCAGCTGCAGGCTGGTTGCCATGGCGACAGGGTCAGAGGGCCCCCACTGCAACAGCTGAGCTGTGGGCTGGGGGAGGGGTGGGGACCACGGGGCCAGCCTGCTCCCCGGTGTCCCTAGTGCCCACGGGGAGCCAGAGCCCCAGTGGTGGCCTCACACCAACTGCTGGGTGGTTCCCAGACTCAGACTACAGCGTCTCAGGTGCTTGGGCAGACACTTCGGGCCCCAGCAACCCTCCATATACACCGGGCCACTTCCCCGTTTCCTCCTTGTCCCCTGATCAGACTCCTCACTGTGACACTCTGAGACTCCTCCCTTTTCCATCGTGGCCGACCTCTGCCCAAGCTCAGACGCCCACCTCCTGTGTCCCTGCCCAGGTCGCGATCCTCAGGCGCCCAGGCCCTCATCAATCGGGCTGCTGGTGAAGGAGCCCCTGGGTATACTGAGGCCAGGCAGGCAGGTGAGACAGAGGTGGGGGTCCAGGTGTGTCCTGTGTCCCTGAGATGGGAGCACACCAGAGCGATTCCTGGAGGAATGAATTTAGACGCAGGCAGCACCTGTCTCAAGGGCGGAAGCCTCACGGGGGCTCCCTCCACCTTGGGCCTCCAGTCAGGGCCTGGGTGGCTCGGATACGTGGCATGTGAGAGCACGTGCACGTGCCCCTGCACGGTAGCCAGGAGCAGGACCCAGGGGCCTGGGGGGCCCTGCTGCCCCCAGCCAGCATTTCTTCTGCAAGGCCGCTAGGGAAGGGTCATTCCTGAGCTAGAGTAGGGTGCCCTGGCCTGCTTGGGAGCTTCCTGTCCCAGCACCACCCAGGGGTGAGGTAGCCTGCCAAGACTGAGGGTGTCAGCCACTTCTGGCCCGCTCTGGGGTCTGGAGAGTGTTGGGAGGGCGGCTCCTCCGTGTTGTGTCTGCTGTAGCCCCCGGAGAGGAGCTATGTAAATATTTGTGCAGAGCCTTCGTCCACAATGAGAGCAGAGTTTGACGGTGGCCTTGGGCTCCGGGGAGGGGGGCTGTGGGCATCAGGAGGTCCGGCATGGGTGTGTGAGATGGGGTGAGACTCAGCCTCTTTGCTGCCTAGAGGTGGCTTCCAGGGCGATGTGACTTGAGAGGTTCCAAGAAAGCCCTTTTGCACTTAAATATCCCCTCTGAGGATGCCCCAGATGCCTCCACTAGGGAAAGTTTTGCTTGGATGGAGAATGAGCCTTGCTTTTGAAAAACATGTTCTCTCTCATCACCTGCCCCTGCATGTAGGGGGGAATGTGGAAATATCAGCCCTTTAGTGCGATGGACTTTGACAGAAACTTTCCTCCCTGATATGGGAGCAGGGCTAGAAGAGGTGGTCATGGTGGGACACCTGGGACACGAGACGAGAATGGGTGACTCGGGGCACCTGGGTGGCTCAGTCACTTAGGCGTCCGACTCTCGATCTCAGCCCAGGTCATGGTCTCACGGTTCATGGGATTGAGCCCCGCATCGGGCTCTGTGCTGATAGCATGGAGCCTGCTTGGGATTCTCTTCTGCCCTCTCTCTCTCTCTCTCTCTGTCCCTCCCCCCCCCCTCTCAAAATAGGTACATAAACTTAAAAAAAAAAAAAGAATGGGAGAGGCTCTGGATGAACCGCTGCCCCCCCAAATCCCCTGCAGGCTTTAATCTAGGGGCCATAAAGCTCTCCATGCTGTGGACTGTGGGTGGCCTCACACAGGCCTCTCTCTGGTTTGGTCATCTGTCTACCAGACAAGAAGTGTCTTCTCCTTGGCCCATATTCTCCCTCCTTCCCAGTTCTGGATGAGATTGCCGTGTCTGACCTCCCCCGCTAGATCATAAGCTCCACGAGGGCAGAGAGCAGCCTGTCTGTTTTGTTCTCTGTGGTATCTGTGTCTAGTCCACACTGGAGCTCGGTACAAATGCATGAAGGAAGGAAGGAAGGAAGGAAGGAAGGAAGGAAGGAAGGAAGGAAGGAAGGAAGGGCTGGGCAGTGTGCTGTATTGTAGAAGCCCTATACTCGGAGTCAATGACTTGGAACAATTTCTGGCTCAGCTAGACTTGCACCTGCTTGGCCATCGGCCATGTGTCCCCAGGTCCTGGCCAGCCGGGGGAAGTGAGCTGACCCAGGGCCTCAGCATCTCTGTCCCCTACGGTGCTCCCCTCCTTGCCTTGTGCCCTGCTCGCAACCCCTGCTCGCCTCTCCCCCTCCTTCCCCAGGGTTCTGCCTCTCCCTCAAATCACTGAAACCGTATTTGTGTTCATGTTTCTTTTTTTTTTTTTCTTTCTCTTTCATTTCATTTTCCTTTTTATCTCACTCTCCAGCCCCATTACCCTCCCCTTAGGCAACCATTCAGATGTACTTACTGTGAATGTGTTGCTTGCATATGTTCTTGCAAAATGTGTATTTTGTCTGGATACACACAGGCTTAATTTATGTAAATGATATGTGCTATATATTATATTCTGGTGTTCACTTGACTTGCACAAGAGTATGCCTTTCAGTCCATCCAGGTTGCTACTTAACATCTAGTCTGTAGCCTTGTATTTTGTGGTGTGTACCCACCTCAGTTTACCTGCCCGCCCTCCTGGGCAGCCATCTCCAGATTTCCCGCATAAATAACGCCGCAGTGAACATCCTCAGCCATGGTCCCTTCCGGACTCGGGTGAGGATGTCTTTGGGATGTATCTGCAGGGATGGGATTGCTGGACCACAAGGTTTGTGGACACTTAATTCAACTAAGCACTGTCAGACCGTACCCCAGCATAGCTACCCCCATCACCACTTGCCTAAACAGGGTACCAGATTTCTAGTCCCTCATATCTCTGCCACACTTGGCGTCATCCACGTTTATAATTTTTGCCAACCTAATAGGTGAAAGTGATAACTGGCTGCCTTAAATTTGCATTTGTTTGATATTGTGTGAGTCCTGGCATGTCTTAGGCTCCATTGCATTTTGTGTCGATTTTCCTGTGAGTTGCCTGTTCATATCCTTGCTCAGTTTTCTTTCTCTCTCTCTCTCTTTTTTTAATGTTTATTTATTTTTGAGAGAGAGAGGCAGAGAGAGAGAGAGAGAGACACGGAACACGAGCGGGGGAGGGACAGAGAGAAAGACACAGAATCCAAAGCAGGCTCCAGGCTCCAAGCTGTCAGCACAGAGCCTGACGTGGGGCTCGAATCCAAGAACCTTCAGATCATGACCTGAGCTGAAGTCGGATGCTCAACCAACTGAGCCACCCAGGCGCCCATCTTTGCTCACTTTTCTCATGAGGCTACTGTCTTTTGTTCTTAGTGATTTGCAGGAGTTGCTTGGGTATTCTAGAAATACACATGCTTACAGTTAAATACTCAATATATGGTTCCAGACATTCATTCCTGTTGGATGGGGATATTGCACATATCTTCTCCCGTTCAATTATTTCTCAACTTTATCCCACAAAGACACTTTGTGTTGATACAAATTAACTGACTTTTAGCTTTGTTTGTGCTTTTGAAGTTTTGTTTAAGAAATTGTTCACCACCCTGAGGTTGCAGAGGGCTCCATTTTCTTCTATTAATTTAATTGTTTTACCTCTCTCGGTTGGCTTTCATCCATCCTGAGCCTCCCTCTGTGGTGTCAAGTGGGGATCAAGTTATATTTTTTTCCGTGTAGTGAGCCAATTTTCCCCACACACCTAGTAAACAGCCTGTTCTTTTCCAGCATTTGTGGGGCCACCTTGATCGTAAGCTAATTTCCCATCTATCCATGGGTCTGTCTTGGAGCTCCCTGTTCTGTTCCAAACATTTATTTGTCTCTTCTTGCATCAAAACCACACTAAAACAACTGTGGCATTTAGTACGTCCTAGTATCTGGAAAGGCGCATATTCCGTCTTTCTTCTTCTTTTTAAAGATTGACTCGGGTATTTGTGGACCTCTCTTCTTCTTTATGAACTTTAGAGAAAGTTTCTCGAGTTCCTGGAAAGAAAACCCATACTAGAATCTTGATTGGAATTAGATTAGTTTTACAGATCAATTTGGGGGAGAATTGACATCTGTATAATATCTGTCCCATCCTAGAGGCTGGACTATCTCTCCATTTATCAGATTGTTTCTGTACTCTTGATTAGTTTTAAGTACCCCCCCCCCCCCGCCGCCCCCGCCTCCCCACAGAGGTCCTGTGCATTTTTGATCAATTCCTAGTTACTTTATAGTTTTTGTTGCTATTATGAAAGAGACCTTGTTTTTGACTACCTGTTCTAATAGTTTTGTGCTGGCGGAGAGAAATACTGTCCATTTTGGGGCTGACCTTGCATCTGGCAGCCTCATTGAGCTTGCTTTCTTATTAGTTCTAATTGTTTCTCTGTTGATTTTGTTGGTTCCGTGGGGAGATGATCCTATCATCTGCAGACAATGCCGGTTTTCTATGTCTTTGTTTGGGTCATTGCCATGTGTTTTGATGGTCAGAGGTCCATCTGACTCCTCAGGAGGCTTCACGGGTGTCTGCATTTGTACCTGCATTTGTTCTTTGGAGCGTCCCAGCGTCCTGTGAACTGGGAGAGTCCTGGAGGGAATACAGCTCTTGCTTTAATGATTGAGAAGCTGTGGCCACCTGGGCGATCGATGAGCGTGCTGGAATTGGGGTGGGTGTTCTCAAGGCATCCCCTGGCTCTCTGGGGTATTCTGGGAGCTAAGATGGGCATGTAGTTCTGAGGCTTGCAGACAGTTGGAGGCAGGTAGGGACCCCAGGTTGTTTCCTGGTGGACTGTGGCTGTTTGCCCTCGCTGCCCAGCGGCAGGCTGTGCGGGAGTCACAGGAAAGAGCACTGGTAGGGGTCTGAGGCTCAGAAACTCCGTGCCTTTGCGGCTCTTGCTCTGGTCCCCTGCCCTGGTTCCTGGGCTGCCGGCCTTTATGTTCCACGCTGTTGATTAGATTTAATAGCACTTCAAGAAAAGACACCTCGATTCTCATGGTGGTTCCAACAACTGTCTCGACTCAGCACGGGTTTGAAATGGGCAAATTCTATCATGAAAGGCCAGTTGGCCCCCCGGGATCTGAAAGGGAGTTTAGATGGGAGGGGGGATGGCCCTGTCTGCACCCACCTAAGTGCAGGTCACCACCCTGACGACCAGTCCTTGGACACCTGCTTGCCCAGCACTTCCTGTGAAACCAGCCCAGCCCTGGCCTCAGGGCTCCAGCTTGGGTAGGGGGGAAAGAAGGAAGCTCACCCCAGAAGCCAGTGCACAATTACCTCCTACATTAGGGATATAGTGTTAGAAATTCTCAAAGAGACATATCACGTGGGCCAGTTGGAGCAGTCAGTAACATTTGTAGAGGGGAGTCCTGCAGGTCCTGGAGGGATGGCAGGAGCTGGCAGGAGGAGGGGTGGGGGCTGTGGAGTTGGAGTACCAGGCGAAGCTGGGGTGCCCTGAAGGGGCTCTGAGGGAGCACCCGGGACCCGGCAGGCTGGGAGGCCCACCCGGGAGGGCGGGCTGAAAGGTCTGAGGTGGTTGGGATCAGGGATTCCGGAGGATTCCAAGGTGGGGGCAGACTCCAGGAAGTAGGAGGGGGAAGGGAAAGCTTGGAGGAGGGGAATGAGAACGGAACTGGAGAGCAGCCTTCCCCACGTGAACATGGCCTCGTTTCACCTTCCCAAGGCTCCTGGGGGCAGGGCAAGGTCGTGGCTTCCAGATTACATAGACACGTGGCTGTGTCCCTGGAGGTGGATGGGGCTTGGACCCAGGGCTTGTCTAGAAAGAACTCTTCTCCTGAGGCTGTTGCATTGTCCCTGGGGAAAGGTGGCACAGGTTTGCGGGGGAGGGGTGGTAGTCCGGCTCGCAGCACAGAAGGCCCCAGAGGGCCCTATAAATGACCCTATAAATCCCTGGGAAGGTGTCAGGCTGGTGGAGGTGTCTGTCTGGAGATGGGAGATGGTCTTTCTGAGTGAGTCGGGGGCCGGATCATGGCTTCCCAGCTCCTGCCCTACAGCGGTCATTCTGCATTGCTCAGCTCCTGGAGGGAGTCAGGGGCAGAGGACCCTCCCCCCCCCCCCCCCCCCGCCCCACTCACTGGCTGACCTCTCAGGGTTCCCTATTCTGTCCCCTTAGCCTGCAATATCCCTGGCCTTCCCTGGGCCCCCAGCTGCCCATGAGAGCGGTGTTAGCGACACGGTGGCCCCTGGCCAGGAGCAGTTCCTGCTGCACCTTCCTGTCGCCGCCACCAGGCTAAATATAACCTGACACTGCACAGCCCTGGGCTGCCGCCGACAGAGACAGCCTCTCTGCCTGGGGGCGGACGGGGAGGACTGGAGCCCCAGCCTCCTGCCCTCAGTGTGACTTTGGGCCCAGCTCCTCCTGCCGAGAGCCAGGCAGGGAGGTGATCCGGGTGAGGATGGCTGCCTCCCCGAGGTCACCTTCCCTGCAGGGACCCGGCACCCTGCCTCGTTAGAGCTCTGGATGCTTCCACAAGGCCATCTGTCATTTCATCTGGCACCCAGGGCAGGAATCACTTGTCCCTGCAGTACTTACAGGGAGACCGAAGCCCAGAGAGGTGGGTGGCCTGCCTGCAGCCACACAGCAATTGCCCACTTCTCCAGCTGACTGGGGCAGGTCAGCTCAGCCCTGTAGGCTCTTCCCTCAGCCTGCGTTACTCTCTCTTACTCCACCTCACGCTGGGCTCTCAAATGGGGTCCTTTTGACTCCTTGGCTCAGTGAGGCCAGGTGCCAGGCCTGTCCTGTGCACGGTGCCCCCAGTACATCATGTGGGTGCTCAGTGAATGTTCGTGGGGGAATGAAGAGACACGTTCAAAGGAGCAGTGATGACATCTCATTTACGGATGAGCATCTGGGGACTCTGACCTGAGGGGCTTGCCCAAGGACACTCCGGGTCACCTCAGCCCTCCCTTTCTCTGCCTGCTGGGGGCTGCCCTGAAAGATAAGGCCTGTCCCTGTTGAAGCTGAGTATGGCTTCTGCCTGGAGCCCGGCCAAGGCCAGGGGTGCCCAGAGGTGGGAGATGCAGTTCGGGACTGTGGGTGGGGTCCCAGGTCCCTGGCTGGGTTGGGGTGCCGGGCAGGGACCCTGCCTCTGGCTGCCCGGCTGGGTGTGGTTGGCACCAGATGAAAGTGGGCCGGGCCATGTGTTCTGGTGGGAGACAGCAGGGGGTCGGGAGGGGCTGTACCTGCTGAACTTGGAATGTGTTCAGGCCTGATTCTCCCCCAGGACCCTGCCCCCTGCCTGTCCCTTCTCCCCTCCTTAGTGACCTGCCATCAGCTGCATGACCTCTGTTGGCTATTAGGATCCGAGGCACAGAGGAACCTGTCAGTGTATGGCTATTAATCAGCCGTGGCCTCCGCTTTCATTGTGTCCATCCCCACAGGGCCCGGGGTGCCCCGAGCTCCGGGAGGTAGGCAAAGGCTGGACACCCAGCCTTCAAGTATCTTCAGCTGGGGCTGGGGGTTGTGTGTGGGGGGTGGTGGTGTGGTGGTGGTGAATGGGATATTCATTCATCCCTCAAGCCCTGCGGGGTGGGCGTGATCCCCCCCCCCCCCCCCCCCGCCGTGTTACCCATGAGCACCCTGAGGCTCCAGGAGGGTAGGTGATTTGCCCAAGGTCATCCTGGAGCAGTGAGCAAAGGCCAGCTGACCTCACAGCCTGCAACGCCCCCCCTCCTTGGCACTGGGGAACCTCACAGCCTTTCTGTGGGCAGTGTGGGGTTCCTGCTGCTCCCCTCCAGGCTGTCCCTTCCCGGAGCGCTCCGCGCTGGTGGCCTCGGGAGAGTTGGCCGTGCCTGCCACAGAGTGGCTTTCCACGGAACTGCAGCCTGGCCCGGCTCTGGCCCAAGTCAGCCTCTGCTCCAGGGGGAGCTGCCCTGGGGGCAGGGCAAGGTTGGAAGCGGGGGAGGAGCGAAGTGCAGGGTCCAGGGGTAGGTAGGAGTGGGTCTAGGGGAGGGTGAGGCGCCCTTCTGTGTGTGCAGTGCCAGCCCTGGAGGCAGCTGAGCCGTGGACTCTCTGCATTTCTTTGCTGGGAAGTTGTGTGAAGGTCAGAGCCCCACCACCCACAGGCTGCAATTTGCTCGGGCTGTCCCTGGGCCCAGCCCTTGACCTGTCTGAGCCTCAGCTGCCCTGAGGGACGCACGCTCGCCATAATCCCAGCCCGTGATGGGATGGGGATCGCTGGCAGATCTGGCGGAAGAGCTGGGGAATGGGCGGCCTGACAGCCCGTGGGAGACCCAGCCAGCCCAGCAGGGTGGTGGGAGGAAGGTAGAGCCTCAGAGAGCCCTGGCTGACTTGGGGCCCCTAGCTTTCCTTCCTTCCCTGTCCCCTTGAAAATAGCAGCTGGAGCCTCCCTCCTCACCCTCATCCCCGCAGCCCTCAGGCAGGGCTCCAGTTCACATTTTTGGAATAACCAGGGCTTTGACAGGGTTATTTGAAAGGAAAAATTCCTTGAATGTCGACCAAGGGAGAGGGCCAAGGGGGCTCTGCACGTCGATGTCTGTCTAGAGCGGGGAGCGGCTCTGTACTGTGAAGGGGCTTCTATCTGGAGTTTCGGCGGCCTGGCGGGCGGTGGGGTGGCGATTTGGGATGCCACAGTCCTGGGCTACCTGAGTGACAGCATGCAGTTCTGGCTGCCTCTCTTGCAGAGAAGCCTGAACTGAGTGGGCGTGGGGTATTGAGGCCTTGGGTTCAGACTCCCGAGGCTCTGTGTTGGGGGCAGAATCCCCAGGCCATTCTCGAAGGGTTGGGCTCATCTCCATTTCAGACTTTGGACTTCTCTGAGACGAGTGTCCCCGGAGGAACCGA
Organism: Lynx canadensis; assembly: GCF_007474595.2. NCBI lineage: Eukaryota > Metazoa > Chordata > Mammalia > Carnivora > Felidae > Lynx > Lynx canadensis. The sequence goes on along the minus strand of NC_044304.2, from coordinate 162,874,360 downwards.
GGAATGAGAATCAGGGGCCTGGATTACTGGGGTCCCAGGGATGGGTGTCGGGGGTCTTGAGGGCTCAGGTTTCCTGGTCTCTGGCCTCTCCTTAGTCCTGATGAGGACCAGTCCCTGTTCAGGCCGCCGGCCATCACCATATTAGGGCATAAACTCTAGCCGGGCTGCCTGGGTGCCAAACGGTCTCCAGCTGGGCCCGGCCCCCTGCGGCTCGTGACACCGCAGTGGGGCTTCAGCCAGGCCATGTCAGAGGCCAGGGGTCAGGGGACAGCTGCTGGAGGGAGACCCAGACAGAGCCCTCAGCTCAGGTCTCCCAGGCTGAGCCGTGAGGGCAAGGATGCGGTGAGTGGAAGGACTTCGGGGTGGGGTGCGGAGAATTCCTGGCCAGCACTTCCCCTGGCCCAGCTCTCCCCCCCCACCCCCCACCCCTTATCCCAGTGCTGTCCTGTTCTGGTTGGTTTCAGAGGATGGCGTCAGGAGTGCTGATCTGTCTCCCTCTCCCGGCCTTGTCCCCAACAAGTCCTCCCCACACCGGGAGCATCTCCCAGGACTTAGGCCCTTTGTACCTGGCCTGCGGGAGGCTCAGCCCTCAGGGCCTTGTTGGCAGGCATCTAGCACTAGCCCAAGTCCAAGTCTGGAGGCTGCGGGGGTGGGGGTGGGGGTGGGGTGGGGTGGGGGGGCAAGTTTGTTGGCTTCTTCCTGGACTCAGTTCACCACCCACACTTCCTCTCCACCCTCCTCCTTCCTGACCTCACCCTCACCACCAGCACTCCCCCATCCCTCACACCTGCTTCGGGGCCTGCTCTCTGGTGCATTGTTTTAGGTGCTAGGCCCTTCAGAGGGGACAACCTACCGTGGGGAGTTAGGTAGGCCCCTGCAGTTCAGAGAAGACAGATGGATCACGGGGGAGCCAAGGCAAGGAAAGAAGTTTGACCCAGAATGAGAGGAAGATGAGGAACGCGTCTGGTCCCTGTTGGGTCCATAAAGAAGGAGGAACAGAGTGTTTACGTGCCTTCCTGTTTCATCCAGGATCGCTTCCTGTGGGTGGGAGTTCTGAGCTGGGCCTCAGAGGCTGAGAGTGGTCACTCTCAGAAATGAAGAGAGAGAAGGGTGAGGGGTGGTGCCCTGGACAAGGAGCAGAGGAGGACTGGGTACACTGGGCCTGGTGCACTGACCTCACCTGGTGTAGGGGCTCTGGTGGGCAGAGAGACAGAGATTGGGAGGGGAAAACAAAAGTCAAGGGACAGAGAGAACAATGAGAGACAGAGAGGAAAGGTCTGGAGGCCACGCTTCTCAACTCTCTGCCAAAGGGTTACTTTCCTTTATGTCTACATGTCATAGACCAGCCCTTTTGTGAACTACAAAATCACACGCGTGGACGTTGTGGGAACCCCACATTGCTGTAATGGTTTTGAAGAGGGTAAACTCTTGCCCTCGACTGGTGAACGCAGCTTGTGGGTCGGCATAGCACTTGGGGACTCATGTTGGGAGAGCAGAGTCAGAGTACCTGTTAGTCCCTCACCGTGTTCGGCACGTGTTGACTTACTTCCTCTTTACAGCTCATGAGAAAGGAATTACTATCATTCCCATTTCATAGGTGAGGAAAATGAGGCACAAGGAGGCTACATAATTAAAGATAAAACAAAACAAAACAAAACAACTGGAAGCTGGATGCAGAGATCCTGGGCCTGAAGTCTGCGGGCTCACCTGCTGTGCCGGGCTGCCTTGGGCGAGGGAAGGCAAGGATACATCGAGAGGATAGGGAGGGAGACAGAGAGAGGGCTCCACAAGAAGCGGCGAGCACGGGGCGCCTGGGTGGCTCAGTCAGTTAAGCCTCCGACTTCGGCTCGAGTCGTAATCTCACGGTTCATGGGTTCGAGCCCCACGTGGGGCTCTGTGCTGACAGCTCAGAGCCTGGAGCCTGCTTCGGATTCTGTGTCCCCCTCTCTCACTGTGCCTCCCCCACTCACGCTCTGTCTCTCAAAAATAAATAAATGTTAAAAAAATTTTTTTAAAAAGCAGCAGTGAGCTGGAGTGGACAGATTGAGGGAGGGAGCTCAGGATGGCAGGCCCAGGGCAGCAGGAGGGGTCGGCGCAGGAGACACTGGAGAGGATGGGCCGGGAAATGTGGCTGAGGGCCGTGGGGGAGGCATGGACTGGCCCCTTTGGGTCCCGCTCTGCTGTGCCCACCTGAGGGGCCCTGGGGTCACAGTGGCCACGTCCTCCACTCTGCAGGGAGCTGCTTCCTGTGCCTGGTGGACGTGGTGCCCGTAAAGAATGAAGATGGAACTGTCATCATGTTTATCCTCAACTTCGAGGTGGTGATGGAAAAGGACGTGGTGGGGTCCCCGGCCCATGACACCAATCACCGTGGACCCCCCACCAGCTGGTTGGCCCCGGGTAAGTGTAACCATACTCTCAGGTCCCTTTCCTGAGGCCTTGAGGTTACCCAAGGTCAGTGCTCTGCAGGAAGTGGTGTCGGGGTGCCCCTTTCAGAGGTTGGGGAAAGAACACCAAGGATCTGGCCTAGGCCCATCTGGTTCAGGATGGACAGACAGGGCTGGGGTGACAGACTGAGCCCAGATTCACAGGTCTTTGGGACAGGACGTACCTGGTTTCCTAGCCTTACCTGCTTGGGTTCCTACCACAGTGTCTCCTGGGAGTGGTCCTCTCTTCAGCCCCAGGAATGAGGGATTCACCCTTCCCACATGGCCTTGACCATCTTGGAGCAGCTCTCCTGCTCGTCAGAAGGGCCCTGTCTCTCAGGGATTCAACTCCCTCTCTGTGTCGCTTCTGCCCCCTGGGCCTTGATCCTGGACTGGCCAGCTCCCTGCCCTGGCCTTGGCTGACTGAGGATTTGAAGGGAATGCTCACCATGGCTGGAGACACAGAGGCCTCACCTCGTGCTCCCATAACACAAAGGCTCCCCCCCTTCTCCATGATGTCCTTTTTGGGTTTCATTTTAATTTTTCCCCGTGGCAAAAGATTCCACCTCTTGGCTTCTCAAGCGCTGGGAAGGCAGTGTTAATAACCCTGGCTTTACCTGTTCTGCAGGTACTGTCTGCAGGATGGCGGGGCATGGCCGGAAGGCATCGCTCCTCCATGCAAATGCAGGCTCTGCCCTTGACTTGTGAGTTGCACAACTCACGGATGCCTAAATTTCCTCAAGTCTAAACGGGGGATAATGATACCCACCGGCATTGTGAGAGTCAGGCAAAGTGTATGTGGAGCCCACTGTGACCTGTGAGGCTCAAGAAACGGTAGTTTATTATTGTCAGAGCCTTAGATAAGATCCTATGCCGCAAGCTGTTTGAGACTTGAGTTCTGTGCAGCGGGAGTGGGGGTGAAGGTGTGCCGGCTGCCTGGGGCTCCCCGCCTCCCTCCCCTCGGTGGCTGTGGCGCCAGCTCCCAGGCCTCCCTGCCTCCCGGCTGCCCTACCCCCCCCCCCCCCATCCCCCGTGGCCACCCGCCTCTCTTCTCCCCGCAGGCCGAGCCAAGACCTTCCGCCTGAAGCTGCCCGCGCTGCTGGCCTTGACGGCCCGGGAGTCATCGGTGCGGCCCGGCGGCGGCGGGGGCGGCGCGGGCGCCCCGGGGGCCGTGGTGGTGGACGTGGACCTGACGCCGGCGGCGCCCAGCCGCGAGTCGCTCGCCCTGGACGAGGTGACGGCCATGGACAACCACGTGGCAGGGCTGGGGCCAGCGGAGGAGCGGCGCGCGCTGGTGGGCCCCAGCTCATCGCCTGCCTGCGCGCCCGACACGCACCCCTCACCCCGGGCGCACAGCCTCAACCCCGACGCCTCCGGCTCCAGCTGCAGCCTGGCCCGGACGCGCTCCCGGGAGAGCTGCGCCAGCGTGCGCCGCGCCTCGTCCGCTGACGACATCGAGGCCATGCGCGCCGGGCTGCCCCCGCCGCCGCGCCACGCCAGCACCGGTGAGGGCCGCAGCACCCGCCGGGCCTGCCCCGTTCGGGGCCCTCAGCTTCCTCTCTCTCAGCCTGGTCCTGTGCGCCTGGGAGATGGAAATCCCATTAAGCACTTACTTAATCCCATTAAGTGGCCTTTTACTCCATTAAATGTCCATTCATCCCATTACATTCTTCCACTGGCAGAGCCTTTGCTGGCTGGTGGAGCTCGCTCTCCCAGGATGGCCCGGAGCAGGGGTGGCCATGGGGAGTGTGAAGGGCAGGAGAGGCCTCTGGGTCCCAGCTACCATCTGGCCCTTGGGCGGGTGCCCAGGGCCCACTGAACAGACGTTTACGGAGGACCATCTTCCTCCATCACCTCACTGCTGTGCCATGGCATGCTTCCTTACAGTGGCAAGGACTCTGGCCTTGTTCTCAGTGACTGCCTGTCTCCTGAGTTGGCCTCACTGACTCACTGTACCCCACGGCCTAGTCCACACCCGGCCTGCCACCCTGACCCGGCTCTCCCCTCCACTCCGGGGGCCATGCACCCCTGCCTGCCACCCTGACCCGGCTCTCCCCTCCACTCCAGGGGCCATGCACCCCCTGCGCAGCGGCCTGCTTAACTCCACGTCAGATTCCGACCTCGTGCGCTACCGTACCATTAGCAAGATTCCCCAAATCACCCTCAACTTTGTGGACCTCAAGGGGGACCCCTTCTTGGCTTCGCCCACCAGTGACCGGGAGATCATAGCACCCAAGATAAAGGAGAGGACCCACAATGTCACTGAGAAGGTCACCCAGGTACGTGCCTAGCTCCCTGGCTCTCCTCTCACCCTGGAGGAGCTTGGAGGGGGTGGGAGTGGGCTGTGGTCAAAGGGGGGTGGTGGAGGGGCCTGGTCCGTGAGGGCCTCTGGAGGGTGGGCAGACCCCCTGGCTGGGGGTGGGGTGGGGGATTGCAGAGCTGGGGTGAGAGACAAGTCTGAGAGGTCCTGAGGAAGAGAGACTTCAGGGGAGAGGAGGGGAGAAGAGGGGAGGGGAAAGAAGGGGAGGAAAAGAGAGAGGAAGGGAAGGGACCTTGGGATAGGGCAGATACAGAGAACAGGTTGATGGGGCACGGGAAGGACAAGGCAGTTGAGACAAGGTGGGCTGGAGAAGGCAGCCACAGGGACGCGATGGGGTCTGCTCACTGGGTGTGGTGAAGGAGGTATGGGGTGGGCTAGGGGCAAACTTACAAGAGACTTCAAATGAGAAGGGGCCACGGAGGTCAAGGTCAGGGGTCTTGATTCTTCTAGGCCGACGTGATAAGCTAGAGGGAGGTGGGGGGGTCCCGTGCTAGGGCTTGAACGGCTTGGAGGTATGCATCCCTGTCCCCAAACCACGGGACAGGGGAGGGGAGGGTATGATGGTGGGTGCCCTGATACAGAGGGATTAAGTCCCAGAGAAGACCACCAGCCTTTTGGGGGCACTGCCCAAGACCGTCCGGTGGCAGGACCAGCCTGGTCTCCTGGTCCCCCGGTAGCAAGGTTGCTGGCACCACCCCCCACCGCCGGGTCCATGCCAACTCCTTCATATTCTGGCCTTGGGGGTGGGGTGGGGGAGAGGGTCCTGAGTGGGGATGCCTGCAGTAGGTGACGAGCCCGGGATGGTGGGGGCTCCTGGGCCGCACCTGCTGAGCCCCAGTCTCTGTTGCCCCCTCCTGCGCCTTCCTCGGCAGCTCCTTGAGTTGGCCCGAGGGAGGGAGCTGCCCCCTTTCGCCCGCTGTTGTCGCTGCCAGCCTCCTCGGCCCTCCTCCTGGCCCTGCTCCCGCTGCCTCTGGCTCTCTGGGTCCCTGCCAGGTCTCCAGCCCCTTGGCCTTGACTCCAGAATGTTCCCCCTCACCCCAGGCCCCATATCTGGTTGCCTGCCCCTCTCCCCCTCCTGCCTCTGCCTCTCGTTCCCACCTGGAGCCCCGGTTGTCTGCCCTGCTCCTGCGCCCGCAGCCTGTGCCTGTCGCGTTGTGGTCTGTGCTTTTGGTCTATATGTGGCAGCGTGCGTGTGTGTGTTCCTGGCTTTGCCTGTCACCGGGCGGTCTCTCCATCTCTGGGTGTCGGTCTGAGTCTGGCTGGCTGGGCACTGGACCGGAGGGGCGGGGGTGTCGGGGAGACCATTAATCTGCGGTGACAGGCCTGGCTGCCGGGGGGAGGGGGAGGGGCGCGGGCTGCGGGAGCGGCTGCAGCAGGAGCCCTGGATCGGGCCGCGGGGGAGGGGGCCGCTGGCCAGCCCAGGCAGGGCGGGGGAGCCCAGTGTGGCGGGGGTGGGGGTGGGGGCCTGGGAGGAGGGGCCGGCCGAGGAGCCGAGGTTCCGACCGCGGAGCTGCTGCTGGGCTGGCGGGCGGGCAGGGCGCAGCACGTTGGCAGCGGGGGCCCCGCACCGGGGGGCCATGGGCGGCCCGAGCCAGGCAGGCTGCTGTCCACACTCACTGCCAGGGTGACCCCAGCCCCGGGGCCCAGCCCCAGCGACCCTGGCTTCATGCCAGAGACGGCCCTGGGCGCCAGGCCGCCAGCCTCTGGGGCGCAGCCTGGGCTGGGACTGCTGCTGGGGCGCAGGTGGGGCCCTGGCCAGGCCCTCGGGCTCCAGGGCGGGCAGGCTGGGGGGAGCCAAGTCCTCCATGGCGGCCCCAGCAGGGAAGGCGAGCGGGACAGGGGCTCTGCAGCCCAGGGCCCAGAAAGGCCGGGTGAGGCGGGCCGTGCGCATCTCCAGCCTGGTGGCCCAGGAGGTAGGTGACCCTCCCCACCCCCCCCCCCCAGCCACTCCCCCCCTTCCCTGGGCCGGGGCACTGAGGCAGGCGGTGGCGAGGTGGCAATTTGGGTGCGGCCTGGAAGGCTCTGGCTCCGGGGCCGGGCCGGAAGAGGGCTTCTGAGAAGCAGGATGGTTCGGGGGAGCCGTGGGGGCTGCTGCTCTGCTCAGCCCACCGCTGGCCCCTTGCTCGCTCTCCTCCAGACCGGCTGTGCCCGGGTGGACAGTGCTTCTCTTGCCAGGGCTTTCCCTCTGCCATGGCTTCCCTGGCCCACGGTCCTGACTCCAAATGCAAAAGGAGGAGAGGGAGAAGAGGAATGAGATGGGTGCCCAGAGACGATGACGGTGGGCGAAGGGGGAGGAGGAGGAGAGGAGCACGGTGGGACACCGGCGCGGCCTGGCGCTGGGGCTCTAATGCTCCCCACTGTGTGCCGGGGTGGGCCCTGAGGTGGGGGAGGGAGGCTTGGGCTGCTTCAAGGGTCTGAGGAGGGTGGGGGTCAGAGGCCACTGGATGGCAGTGAGGGCAACCGGAACTCAACCACCTGGATCACCTCTTCCCTGGCAGCCTGAGGTGCTGGTGGCTGTGCTGTCTTCCCCCAGGTTGATGATTCTGTAGGCACCTCCTGGGAGTCACCTCTCTGCCCCCAGGGGCTTCTGTCAGCCTGGAGCAGGCTCAGGGCAGTGGGAGGCGGCTGAGGAGTGAGGCTGAGAATCCCACCCACCACCTGCACCTGACTCTGCTTTGGCTCCTGGGCTCCTCCCAGCAGGGGAGCAGGTGTGGGTGGGAAGAAGCCCACCCACAGGTGAGGACCCGGGATTTGGCTTAAATAAGCTTCAGTATTCTGTGGGACCACGAGTCAAGGGGGGTTACATGCCTGGCCCAAGGCCGTATGGTAAGCTGGTGGTTGCAGAGCAAGGCCAGGCCCCTGTAAGGTGTGGGTTCAGGCCGTGAGTCCCAGGCTTGCCCCGTGTGTGTGCGGTTGTGCACTGGGCCTTGCTATGTGTGGACTCTGGGGTGGGGGTAGGGTCACTGCTGTTGGCCTCTGAGGCTTGGGGATGAGCCCCATCCAGGGGCAGGCACCTTCTTCCACCCGTTGTCTGTGGGAGCCCTGGCTGGTTCCATTTTTTCAATCCTCATGTGACCAGTGAAAGGCCACTGCTTCATGCTCTCTGCCTTAAGGAGCAAAGCAGCTAGGGCTGAAGGCAGGGCAAGACACATGCTTCTTCCCGTCCCCCAGCCCCCAGCTGCTCCCCCCTGCCCACATCATACGTCTCTGGAGCTGCCCATATCTACTTTAGGGTGGCCAAACCCCTAACCATGGCCCGTCTTACCTTCCAGTTACTTCCTCTAAGGGGATGGTCTCCAAACAGCCCATCTGGTGATGGTGGGTCCAGGGGATCCCCAGCTTGAGTATGAATGGGAATCTTTGGGGGTTCCATCCACCCCAACTGTCCCCAGCCCAGAGGCCTGAGGATGTGGGGCCCCAGCACTCAGTGCTTCTTGGAACAGGGCCAGTAACCTTGGTTCTCAAGGGGCTGGCTGAGGCCTTGGGTTTGGCTCCCTAGGGTTGGCAGGGCCAAGGCTGGAGGGCCTAGTGGGGGGGCTCTTGGGTTGAGTCGGATGTCTGTAAGAGAGGATTCTCGGGGGCAGGAGGGGGCAACGGGGGACAGACAGGCTCCTGGCCCATTGTGGGAAGGCTGGCCTCAGTCCTTCCTAGTTTGGCTTGGGAAGAGAACGACACGGCTGCTGCCACCTGGTGTGGATGGCAGGCCTGCCTCTGAGAGGGCAGGATGTGAGGTGAGCCTGTGCAGGACTGGGTGTGACGCTTCTGAACATTTGCCTGTGTGCGTGTCCTTCTGTGTACCCGTGGGCATGAGTATGGCTGGGTTAGGTCTTCCGTGGGCCTTTGTAGGTGTGTGGGAAGGCAGAGCTTGAGGGCTGCCCTGGGTCTGGGGAGTGATGTGTGTGTGTGTGTGTGTGTGTGTGTGTGTGTGTGTGTGTGTGTTGTATATGTGGTGTCTGGGGGCAGTGGGCAAGGTCACGCGCTAGAGTTCTAACCATAGCTATGGGTGCGCTTAGCTGGTGGGGAGTAGCACGTCTGGGTATCACTGCATGGTGCTCCGAATTCAGGTATCCAGACAGCAGGTCCGCGTGCCCCGTGGGGAAGTGGAGCGCCTGGGTCACGAGGTGGTCACTGGCTGTGGCCACGTGGCCGAGGGGTGGGCATTCCGACTGGAGCTTGTCGGCTCTCCCCCTCACCCTGCTTGGTCTCTTCCCTGGAGGCCCAGCAGAGATGTCATCTGCTGCCACCCTGGAGACCTCTCGCCCTCCCCTGCCCCGGACTCCGGTGGGACGTCATCTCCTCACCCCTGCCCCCCCACCCTCCCTACCGGTCCAGGTCCTGTCCCTGGGGGCTGATGTGCTGCCAGAGTATAAGCTGCAGGCGCCGCGGATCCACCGCTGGACCATCCTACACTACAGCCCCTTCAAGGCCGTGTGGGACTGGCTCATCCTGCTGCTGGTTATCTACACGGCCGTCTTCACACCTTACTCGGCCGCCTTCCTGCTGAAGGAGACGGAAGAGGGCTCCACGGCCCCTGACTGTGGCTACGCCTGCCAGCCGCTGGCCGTGGTGGACTTCATTGTGGACATCATGTTCATCGTGGACATCCTCATCAACTTCCGCACCACGTACGTGAATGCCAATGAGGAGGTGGTCAGCCATCCCGGCCGCATTGCCGTCCACTACTTCAAGGGCTGGTTCCTCATCGACATGGTGGCCGCCATCCCCTTCGACCTGCTCATCTTTGGCTCTGGCTCTGAGGAGGCAAGTTGGCAGGGAGGCCGAGGCCGGGAGGGCACCGGGAAAAGGAGAGAAGGTGAGGGGGTACAGGGGGTAGCTGCCCCTTGGCCACTGTCCCTCTCCAGGTGAGCCACTCCCCAGGCAGAGGGCCAGAGAGGCCGCCTTTTTGTCTTTGTCCATCCAAAGAGGCCGCCATGTTCTAATCACACAGAAGCGGCCTGGGAACTCGTGGGGGTTCTAGGCGGGCGCCTAAGGGTGGGTGTTGTATCTTCCAGAGCCCCATTCTCACCGGGGGGACCGTGAGCCCCCCTTTTGTCACAAAGCTAGGACAAAGATTAATGGGACCGTGTGCCGGGCTTAGGGAATGGGAGCTTCCGTCATTAGGAGGCCCTGGGAGGAGGTATTTGGGGATTTTACTTCCAGTGCCCCCTCCCTCCTCACTTGTTCCCACACTGAACGTCTGTCCCCCGCCCCGCAGCTGATCGGGCTGCTGAAGACGGCGCGGCTGCTGCGGCTGGTGCGTGTGGCGAGGAAGCTGGACCGCTACTCGGAGTACGGGGCAGCCGTGCTCTTCCTGCTCATGTGCACTTTCGCGCTCATTGCGCACTGGCTGGCCTGCATCTGGTACGCCATCGGCAACATGGAGCAGCCACACGTGGACTCCCGCATCGGCTGGCTGCACAACCTGGGCGACCAGATCGGCAAGCCCTACAACAGCAGCGGCCTGGGAGGCCCCTCCATCAAGGACAAGTACGTCACGGCCCTCTACTTCACCTTCAGCAGCCTCACCAGCGTGGGCTTCGGCAACGTCTCCCCCAACACCAACTCGGAGAAGATCTTCTCCATCTGTGTCATGCTCATTGGCTGTGAGTGTATCCTCGGGGGCGGGGTGGCCCGGAGTCTGGGAAGAGCCCGAGATGGGCCAGAGCAGGGCGGTGGGGGGGGGGGGGGGGCCCTGAGACCACGAGCAGAGCATGTGTGGGGGCTGGGACACCAGGCGGAGACTCAAGGCAGAGCCCAAGGGCACGTGGACCTGGGCTTCTGTGTTTGTGCGTCTCTCGTGCGTGCTTCCACTGAGATGTGACTGTGTGTGTCGTCGACCCGGCGCAGGGGCGGGCGGGGTCCCTCGGATGCTGATGTCCCCACTCACCCCCGCCCCCAGCCCTCATGTACGCCAGCATCTTCGGCAACGTGTCAGCCATCATCCAGAGGCTGTACTCCGGCACTGCCCGCTACCACACGCAGATGCTACGGGTGCGGGAGTTCATCCGCTTCCACCAAATCCCCAACCCCCTCCGCCAGCGTCTCGAGGAGTATTTCCAGCACGCCTGGTCCTACACCAACGGCATCGATATGAACGCGGTGAGGCCGCTCGGCTTCGCTGGTGGTGGGCTGGAGGGAGCAGGGTCACAGTGAGACTTCCCTGGATGCGGTGAGCACGTCTAACGGCATCACGTTCTTTGGTTCAGGCGGTCACGGTGCTAGTGCCTAGAAGGACCCTGAGAAGTACGTTCTGCTTTTGATAGCGGAGCTCGTGGACTGGGAGAACTCTCACTGTGGGGCGGGCCCAACCAGGCCCTTCCGTACAGGCAAAGCATTTAATCCTTACAACGGCCCCAGGCAGGAGCTGGTCTCTACACTTTACACTAGAGAATGGAGGCTGAGAGCAGGGAAGCATCGTTCCCGGAGGGCGAGCGAGGGCGCCCAGCTAGAAGGGGTGGACTCTCTGATGCTCCTCTCAGGGTCTCGGGGTGGGGGGTGCGGTGCCTGAAGACAGCGTGCTGAGCCAGCCCAACGCCCCCAGGTGCTGAAAGGCTTCCCCGAGTGCCTGCAGGCAGACATCTGTCTGCACCTGAACCGCTCGCTGCTACAGCACTGCAAGCCTTTCCGAGCGGCCACCAAGGGCTGCCTGAGGGCCCTGGCCATGAAGTTCAAGACGACACATGCACCGCCAGGGGACACGCTGGTGCATGCTGGGGACCTGCTCACCGCCCTCTACTTCATCTCCCGGGGCTCCATTGAGATCCTGCGGGGCGACGTTGTCGTGGCCATCCTGGGTACGGGGCTAGGTGCGGGGGACCGGGTGCTAGGTGGAGGCCTGGAGAGCTCTCAGGACACGGTTGTTGGGGCCGTGGACCCACTCCTGCCTGCAAGTAATTCACCTAAGCTTAGACCCTCCACGGGGGGGCAGTGGAGAGGAGCCCCACGTGGGGCGGGGCTGCTGAACTCTGAGGCTTCTCAGACTCTGTTCCCTACAGGCTCTCCCACAGGCAGCGACGCTCTTGCTTCCTGAAGGCAGGACCAAATCCAGATACTCCAAAGTGGGCAGTGGAGGGAGGTTATGCATCTGATTTTACTAAGGAAATTTACTCAGTTCCCTGCGGCCTCAGGTGATACAGCCCAGCCCAGCCCTCACCATCTTCAAAGCAAAGGGAGTCTCACCCCTCCTTCCCTCCCAGTTGTGCCTGGGCAGGGGGCTTCCTGTCCTCTGCCTGTCCTTCCCTTGGCCATGTGCCTCAGGGCAGATGCATCACAGGGGGCCATGTTAGATTTTTATTTCTCAGGTCAGTCAACACCTATACTCACTCCACAAACAGCCCGAACACAACAGACAACCCAAGTTTCACTATGTAACACTTAGCTTTAGTGCGTGTGATACATTCTGGTGTCTTCTGTGCTGTGATCAGCTTTGCTATCCTATTTTCTTTTGGTAAACAAAAATGCTGGTCTTGTTTCGCTGCTGTGTTATGACCTATAGCTTGAAGGGCCCTGTTTATGAGGGTGCAGTGATTGGCCAGGATGGTGTTTGGGGCATAGGGTTTGGAGGGGGGTAAAAGTGGACTTAGAACCCAAGGAAGCCAGGGCCATGGGCAGAGAGGGGTGTATCCAGGCTGGTCCCGCTGGCCGGTTCCAGTTGTTGGAAGGCAAGGAGGTCCAAGCCCTCTATGCCCCCACGGCACTGATGGCCATGCTGAACAAATCCTGCTTTGGGGGGCAGCGGGGAGATGGGGCTGGCTAGTCCCTCCCTGGCTCTGGGGGCGGGGGCTGGGGCTGGTGGGTAGGTGGCCAGCCCAAGGGGAGGCCCCCAGCCTCCAGCCCCCAGCCCAGGCTGAGAATGCCGGGAAGACAGATGCCTTTTCCCTGTACTGCTGCGCAGGGGCTGAGCCCCTACTCTTGGTGTCCTCCTACAGGGAAGAATGACATCTTTGGAGAGCCTTTAAACCTGTATGCTCGGCCCGGCAAGTCCAATGGGGACGTGCGGGCCCTCACCTACTGCGACCTGCACAAGATCCACCGGGATGACCTACTGGAGGTGCTGGACATGTACCCCGAGTTCTCGGACCACTTCTGGTCCAGCCTGGAAATCACCTTCAACCTGCGGGACGTGAGTGGGCTGCCCTGAGGAGGCTGTACCCTGGTGGCTGCCCCCGACTGGGGTGACCTCGCTGGGCCCGTTTCCCTGCCTGTCAAACGGTATCGGAGCTGGAGGAGGTCAAAGGCCCGGCCTCAGCTCTCTTGGTGGAGCAGAGCATCTGCGCGGGGGAAAGCTTCCTCACGGCGGGTGCTCCGGGCTCCACGTTCTCTACGTTAACGAGGGGGTTGGGGCCGACCCTGGCAGGGCAGGTGGGCGCGGAAGGGCCCTGACACCGCTTTTGGTTCTAGACCAACATGATCCCTGGGTCTCCCGGCAGCGCGGAGCTGGAGGGCGGCTTCAACAGGCAACGCAGGCGCAAGCTGTCCTTCCGCCGGCGCACCGACAAGGGTGAGGCGGGGGCGGGGCGGGGCGGGGGGGGGGGGGGCAGGGTCCAGGGGAGGGGGACGGGGCGCGGGGGCGGGCGGTAACTGCGCGTAGCTCTGCAGACTCTCGTGCCCCTACCTTCAGTGTTCCCCATTCTCTCGCCCCTACTGCCCCAACGCTGTCCACTTCCCTTTAATGCCCACTTGAACTGGCACCTCCTCCGGGAAGCCCTCTTCCACCCTCCTGGGTGCCGACCTAAGCTTCTTTGGGCCTCAAGCGGCTGGCGGCTTGGCGCTGCCTTGAACTCATGAGGGCAGAAGAGAAAGACAAAGGAGGGCGAGGGGGCCAGCGCAGGGGGTCCCAGAGAGCCCCGCCCAGCAGTCAGCGGTCGGAGTCGACCTGGTCCCGCCCCCCCCCCCCCCCCCCGGGGGTTCTCATTCCGCTGGAGCGTGGGTGGTGGTGGGGGGCGGGGTTGGAGGGGGCCGGGGGTAAGAAGAGCGGAGGAAACAACCGGGGACAAACCGGGACGTCCTTGGCGCAGCCCTCTCCCAGGCCTACTCGGTCCCCTCCCCTCCTCTCCCCTTCCGTGCCTCCTGCCTTCTCTGAGGCCCGTTCTCTGTTTCCCACAGACCCGGAACAGCCAGGGGAGGTGTCGGCCTTGGGGCCGGGCCGGGCGGGGGCAGGGCCGAGTAGCCGGGGCCGGCCAGGGGGACCGTGGGGGGAGAGCCCATCCAGCGGCCCCTCCAGCCCTGAGAGCAGTGAGGATGAGGGCCCAGGCCGCAGCTCCAGCCCCCTCCGCCTGGTGCCCTTCTCCAGCCCCAGGCCCCCCGGAGAGCCGCCGGGTGGGGAGCCGCTGACGGAGGAAGGGGAGAAGAGCAGTGACACTTGTAACCCGCTGTCAGGTAGGGTGAGGGCCCGGCTCAGGTGGGTGGGGCGTGGCATCTGACCTGGCCTCAACCCAGTTCTCTGGCTCCAGGCGCCTTCTCAGGAGTGTCCAACATCTTCAGCTTCTGGGGGGACAGTCGAGGCCGCCAGTACCAGGAGCTGCCGCGCTGCCCTGCCCCCACCCCCAGCCTCCTGAACATCCCCCTGTCCAGCCCCAGCCGGAGGCCCCGGGGCGACGTGGAGAGCAGGCTGGATGCCCTTCAGAGGCAGCTCAACAGGTGAGGGCGGCTCTGTGTGTCGAGGGGGCGGGGCCTGTGTGTGTGTGTGTGTGTGTGTGCGCGCGCGCGCGCCAGATCTGTGGGTTTCTGGTAGTATTATAGCCTGAAAGGAGGGTGTCTGCTCCGTGTGGGCTTGTCCGTGTGGGCCACACCCTGACCCCCTCCTCCCGTTCAGTGCTGAGAGAGGGACCGCACACATAGAATGGAGAGGGAGCCTGGGGTGGACCAGCTGGCTGGTCCGTAAGGTGGTTCCGAAATCACCCGGTGTCTCCACATCCCCGAGAGCCAGAGCATCCTCCTCCTTCTTGCCCCAGGCTGGAGACCCGGCTGAGTGCAGACATGGCCAGTGTCCTGCAGCTGCTGCAGAGGCAGATGACGCTGGTCCCACCTGCTTACAGTGCTGTGACCACCCCGGGGCCCGGCCCCCCCTCCACCTCCTCTCTGCTGCCCGTCAGCCCCATCCCCACCCTCACCCTGGACTCGCTTTCTCAGGTAAGTTCCAGAGCCCTCTGCCTGCCCGAGGCACCCCAGCCCTTGCCGTTTCTGCCCCCGGCCCACTCAAACCTGCTTTGCCGTCCTTTTCCTGAAACGCGGGGCCTCAGCTTCCTCCCACCCCCGTTTTTGCCCTCGTCCCGGACTGGACTTTTGGAGGAGGACTGCCTCGGGAGCTGCAGGCACAGGGCGAGGCAGGAGAGCCCCCAAAGCAAAGCCCCCAAACAGCAGGACCAAGGAAACCAGCGGGCTGAGAGGGGTCACCTAAACGGCTAGATCTCCTCAGAGGGACTGTGTCATGGCCAGGAGGGGTCTCCGAGGCCTGGTGGTGGGTGCTGCGTGCCAGTCCACCCTCGGCACGGGGTCCCTGCTGTGACCAGCCGCTGCTCGGCTCTGGCTCCGCTGCCCACCTGTGGCTCTCACGGTAGCCACTCTGCAGGGTTGTCGCGATGGCCTTGGCTGGGCCCCAAGGTGGCGCTTCTGGCCCGCATCTCTCCCCTCCCACGGGAGTGGGCCTCTGTTGCCCTTCGTCCTCTCCTGAGTGGACTTGTGCGCTCCCGGCCCCCCGACAAGACAGCTGCGTCTGGGCCCCAAGAAGGGGGTTCTTCTGGCTCCCAGAGGTGGCCTGGGATCTGCTCCCCCCTTCCTCTGGCATCCGCTCCCCCTCCCATATGCTGCCTGCTCCTGTTTGCAGACACCAGGGCCCACGTCAGCAAATGTGCCAGTCTCCCTTCACGGCCTCCCCCGCGGAGCTCTCACAGCACGCTCGTCAGCATCCACAAACCCCTCCCGCCTGCCCTGGCACTCTCCCTGGCCTTCCGGGGCCTGGCCGCCAGCCTGCCTCTGCTTCTAGGCCCCTGAGTTCCTTCTAGGTTGGAGGAAGGAGCCTTGTTTCTTTTCCGGTCCCCACTCAGGGCCCCTTATTCTGGGTTGGGTTTGGATTCGTCTGCCATGTTCCCTGGGGGGAAGAGGGGAGTGGCTGCAGCCTTGGGCTCCCCCTGTGTCAGGGGCCACTCCCAGGGCTCCCGGCTGCCCGCTTTGGCTCCTGCCCGCTGCGAGTGCATTTCTCCTCTTCCAACCTCAGCGCTTGCCTGTTGTGCTCCAGGTCCCGCCCTGTGTGGCTCGGCCCTTGTCCTTGTCCCGTTGAGCCCTCTTCTGTTCCCCAGTCCTCTGTCACCGAATTCTCCTGACCCTCTCTGTCGTTTGACCCTCCTCTCTATTCACCCGAAAGCCCCCTCCGTCCCCTCACTCCCCTTCCACAGCCTCCTCGTCTGCTCACACTGTGTTCTCTCTGCAGGTTTCCCAGTTCATGGCGTTGGAGGAGCTCCCCCCGGGGACCCCAGAGCTCCCCCAAGACGGCCCCACTCGACGCCTCTCCCTGCCGGGCCAGCTGGGGGCCCTCACCTCCCAGCCCCTGCACAGACATGGCTCAGACCCGGGCAGTTAGTGGGGCTGCCCATTGTGGACATGTGGCTCACCCAGGGTTCAGCGCGCTGCCTGGGCCGCTCCCCTCAGAGGCCCTGCCCGGGAGGCCCTGGCCAAGAAAGGGGAGAGGAACATGAAGGCACAGCCCCCTCCCCCAGCCCTTGGGCCCATCTCTTCCTGCAGTCCCCTGGGCCCCAATAGGAGGGGCAGGGGCAGGGACAGGGCCGGGCAGTGGACGGGGGTCTGTGGTCTCCCCACTGCCCTGGGGGCATTAGCTGGTCTAACTGCCCGGAGGCACCCGGCCCTGGGCCTTAGGCACCTCAAGGACTTTTCTGCTATTTACTGCTCTTATTGTTAAGGATAATAATTAAGGATCATATGAATAATTAATGAAGATGCTGATGACTATGAATAATAAATAATTATCCTGAGGAGGCTCCAGGGTGCTGGACCGTGTGGCCCTGGGCCGGCTGTAGCGTGCGTTCACATTCACACATGTGCGCATGCGCCGGGCTCCGTGGGACTCTGGGCGTATCTGTCTGCGTGGGCAGGGTCTGCAGGGGCTGCCCTGATACCTGGGGGTGGAGCGTGCGCAGAAGAGGTGTTCCCTGGGGTCTGCCGTGGGGCATCTCCAAGGCCTCCTGACTCCCACAAGGAGTTCCCGATAGCCAAGCACTGCCTGGAGTGTTGTGAATAGAGAGGCAGTGCTCATGCGATGCCAGGACCGGGTCCAGCCCCTCAGGGTCGTGTTTCGCTGGGTGGCATACTGGCTCCCAGAGCTGACCATACACTGGCTTGTCCCCTTACACGCTTCATGAACCCAGCCCACACTGACCCTAACCTGGGGCTGTGTTGGTTAATTCTGGACCATGTACTTGGGCCCCTGACTTGTACCCCCTGACTTGGCCTTACCTCGACCCTAACCCAGACTCACTTGGGCTCTGTACAGTTGGGCCCCCACGGTGACCTGACTCTGGGCACACTGGTTTTCTCAGTCTCGACCAGAGCTCCTCAGGTGTGTGGCTGCAGATGGGCCTCGGTCACTATGATCTCTTGAGCACCTGTGATCTTCGATCACAGAGTTAATGCCTAGAGAGAGTGGGAGATTTTGGGTGGCTCATTCTCGTCACTGGGGGAATGAGTCAGAATCTACATCCTGGGGCCAGGGAAGGGTTGTGCCCTTGTGTGTGCCTGCGTGTGCGTATGGTCTTGTGAGGACACACGGCCCCCTGGAGCCGTGGCTGGCAGTGACCGTGGCAGGGCACCTGCTGACCAGCAGGAGGAGCCAAGGGGCAGGAGCCAGCTAGTGCTGTCCAAGGCCTCCAGAGCTGGCAGAGCAGTTTCCCGCTTAATCCCCACAACCCCTGACCCTTTGAAGTGGGCTTGTTAACCTCGCCTTTTAAAAAAAAGTTTGTTTATTTTGAGAGAGAGGCGGGGGTGGGGGGTAGGGCAGAGAGAGAGAGGGAGAGAGAATCCCAAGCAGGCCCTGAGCTGTCAGCACAGAGCCGGGCGTGGGGCTCGATCCCACGAGAACCATGAGATCAGGACCCGAGCCGAAATCAGGAGTCGGATGCCCACTGACTGAGCCGCTCAGGCGCCCCAACCTCGGTTTGAAATCAAATGTGGCTATTCTCACGGCGCATGCCTCGGATGGGGCGGGAGACCCTGCTCTCTTGAGAGTTCTTGCTACGCCCAGAGCAGGTAGGAGAGAAGGGAGAGAATTTCTCCTGTCCGCGTGATTCTGCACCAGGGCCCTGGCTCCCCTCCCGGGATTGCCGCATATGCTTGTGACTTGGGAGTTCACACGCACGACTTCCTGGGGGGTTGATGTATGTGACGTAGGGGGGGGGGGTGGTGAGCAGAGCCCCTCAGCACAGGGCAGAGGCAGACACAGGCAGAGGTGACCGTGAGGCTGGCGGGGAGAAGTAAAATACAGACAGCTCAGTGCACCTGGCACGCTGGGCCTGTGTGAGCTGGGCCAAGTGCCTGCCGTCTGATGCTCGCTCCATCCGTGTTACTGTCCGCCCTTGGCCTTAGAGTATACTCGTGGGACTCAGCCGCAGTTCATACTACTCTGCCCCACAAGCGTGGGGGCTGGGGGAGGCTGGGGGAGGGGCTGGGGGCCACCCCGGTGAGTCAGGGCCTGGTGTCGGTGGGCACCTGGTGGGGAAGGAGAAGAAACCTTTGCCTGCACTCTCTAGGCTTTGTATCAGGTGGATGCCGGCCATCCCTCTGCGGCACCATAGCAGCCCCCACAGCCGGTCACTGGCCCGGTGTGGACTCTGGTGCTTGTCTGAGACGAACTCCCATGGGTGTCCCAGGGGTCAGTCCGCTCAATCTGTAGCGGGAGAGCGGCCAGTGTGGTCAGGATGCCCTGGGCCAGGTCCTTGCCGAGAGCCACCTGCTGAGGGTGGGTGGAAGACAACAGTGACCGCGGCTTTAATTACTGGATCAGTTCGCCTGCACAGCTGCAGCTAGGTGCTCGGAACCTGCATCATTTAACCCTCAGAGGGAGGAGTAGTAAGTCCAAGTGGGCAGATTAAGGCTCAGGATGGTAGGTGACTGGCCGGTGGTCACACTACTCACAGGTGGCAGTGCACAGCTTCAGACTGCATGGGAGGAGCGATAGTGACCTTGAGGGCATGACACTGGGGCTGACACTCACCGGCTGCAGGGCATAGGCTCGAGCCTGGGCCTTGCGGGCCTGAAAGGCAGGTAGGGTGCTGCGCTTGGGAGTGCAGCCCGGTCTGAGAATCCAGCATGGAGACTCCCCCGGCTCCCATTCCTAGCCTGCTCTGGCCTTCCCCTCTCCTGGCCAGGTGACAGCCCCCTTCCTCCTGCCGGTCTGGGGTCATGTTCTGCCTAGCACACATGAGTGGCGCTATAAAGAATAGCTGTGCCCACAGCCTTCGAGCTCTCCGTTGGGCTGGTGAAGGTCAAGTCTGCCATGACCACTCATGGTGGGCCCTAGGCCCCAGGGTGCCTGCACCTGACGGGATTTCCTTCACTGGCTTGAGGCAGTAAGATACAGAGCAACAGGGGTACCCAGGCGGTTCGGTCGGTTAAGAGTCCGACTTTGGCTCAGGTCATGATCTCACGGTTCGTGAGTTCGAGCCCTGCGTCGGGCTCTCTGCCATCAGCACAGAGCCCACTTTGGATTCTCTGTCCCCCTCTCTCTCTGCCCTTCCCCTCTCTCAAAAATTAAGAAAAAAAAAGAGAGTAACGGCCCCATGGGGGTGTTTCTGTGGGACCTAGAACAATGCCCGGCATTGGGATGTGGTGTGTTTCCTGGACGGACGGACAGACGGATGGATACAAACACTGCCCTCCCTGCTGGGACAAAGACCCTGGGGTTGGACAGGCAGGGGCCGGGGAAGGTCTCATGTGGCTGGTGGAAGCAGAAGGAGGACGTCTTCCCAGGGTTCAGCCCCTCTCCCCGGCCGCACCCTCTCCCCCCGTCCCCGTCACCAAGTTCTCCTCCATGCCAGTCCTCATGTCTGCTCTACACAGCTCTGTGGCAATTGCTCACTGCCCCAGACCTGCTCCCTGGCCGCTCCTGTCACCTGGGCTCCCAGAGCCACAAGGACTTTGGTGGAGGGGGAGGCAAAAGTGAGGATGCGGTCCCCTCCTCTCCTGCAAGCCGGGCACTCAAGTGTTGGGGATTTGTTGTCCAGAGCTGAGGGTTCTCCCAAACCCAGAGGGCCAGAAGGGTGGGGCGGGGGCTGAGGAGGCTGTGGTGGGCAAAAGGAAAGTGATCCGAGCAGTTGCCGACACCCAGGAAGGCAGGGAGCTGAGCCCGGAGCTGGGTCAGGACTTGGGGATAGGACCCCATGAAGGGACAGAACCAGGCGGCCCGCCCCACCTTGACCTCTGCACCTGACAGTCCAGGAGCGGAGTGAGGCCCTCGTGGTGTGTCCCCGCCTGGTGACTCAGTCACTGCTCTCGGTCCTGGTGCACCTGTTCCTTCGTGGACTTTCACCCCTGCTCAGTGCAGACGGGGGCCGCTCTCACATTTCATCGACACATAAGAGTAACTGATACTCACTCAGCTCATCCTCTGTGGTGACCATTATTCCCACTGCCTGAAACCAAAGCCCATGAGGCTGAATTAACTTGCCAGACATCCGCAGCTCCAGGGAGTATAAATCCAGATGGGCCAAGCCTCCAGCTGCCGGCTTAACTTTTGGGCACACTGCTGCCCTTGCTCTAGGGACAGTGACTAGGAGACCTTTGCAAGGGTCTGGGTTTCGAGAAGCTTCCCTGCCTTGCAGACGTTTGTACCTTCTGCTCCTTTGACTGGAGGACCCTTCGCTTGGTGAATTCCTATCGGTCCTCAGGTGATTCTTGTTTCCAGGAAACACTTGGAACACCCCCTCTCTGGGGGCTGGGAGCCCCTTGTGCTCCCTCTGCTTTCCCTGCCCTGGATTGCCAGATATGGGGGTTTACTGCCTCTGTGCCACACTGTGTCCCTGTCTGTGTCCCCTAGCCCCAAGCACAGCAGTTCCCCCAGAGTAGGCACTCAGCAATTCACTAAAGGAACATTTCTGCATTTGGGTAGTGATAAGCAGTAAAATTCTTACATCAAAAGGGACTGCGTGCTTGACTTTGGGGGTTGTGTCTTCCTGTGCAGCCAGGCTTGAGGCATGAGGGTTGAGCAAGCAGCTCGGGCTTTCTGGCACTCCCTGAGTCTCTCTTGACGATTAGCAGACATGGGTCTGGTACCTTGGAGATGGCCCCCAAGGGCCCACGTTCTTTACATCTTCCATACCATTCTCTTGGCTCAGCTCAGCACATAGGGATGGGCCCCCGCCCTGAGTTACAGTTAGGGACCTTGTCTGGTGCCCTCTGGGGCTGGAATCCCTGCTGGTGGGCATCTCTGGGCACAGCTGGACATGCTGTGGTGGCCACAGCTCACCTGAGCTTTGAGGAACCCCTGCCCTGCTTCCCAGCACCACCCTCTCAAATGCCATGTCCCCAGTCTGGCCAAACCTTGAGAGGTAGCCCTTCAGCCTGGCTTTTTCTGGGTTCTGGTCTCTGCAGTGCGGGGGAAGGAGGTCTGGTGCCAGGCCTTTTCTGCTATTCACCTGCCCACACTGCATAAGCACGTCCTAAAGGGAGAGACGGCCTTCTCTTTGCCTGCAGGATAAAGCCCTTTGTGTCAGTGTGAGTGACAGGGAAGGTTCTCTTCCTCCTTTTTGGACTCGCCTGCGTTTATACTTCTTCTGCCACGTGCCCGACACGCCAGCCACATGAGATCGTGTTCTGTGAACCGCGCTTGTGTTCTCCCTGTATCTGCTCCATTTTCCCCTCTTCTTGGAGTTCAAACTCTGTCATTCCTGGTCTGGAGAAATCCATCTATCCTTCAAGTCCTGGCTCAGATGGCGTCGGACCTCTCCGGGCTTCTCTGTTGATCTAAACCTCCTTATAGCACTCTCCCCAGATCTTGTTTTGCTTTAAGTTTTTATTTTTATTTTTTTATTCTGAGACAGAGAGGAAGCTGGGGAGGGGCAGAGAGAGAGAGAGAGAGAGAGAGAGAGAGAACCCCAAGCAGACTCCTCGCTATCAGCGCAGAGCCCATGAACAGTGAGATCATGACTTGAGCCCAAGTCAAGAGTCAGATACTCAACCAACTGAGCCCCCCAGGCGCCCCGCTCCTTAAACCTTTGTTAGTACCCCTGCCACACCCACCTGTTGTTTTCTCTGTCTTCGGAAAGGGTGCTGGCTGAGTATTGGTCATCTTTACCTCTCCTCCAAGAGCCCTTCGCTGTGGCCCTGGGGGGACTTTGCAGGCACTTTGCCAGCGTGCCTTGCTGCCTGTCTCCGGCTTCCCACTGTCCAGTTTCCAGCTGGCCTCTGCGTAGAGGGTTCCCACTACTGCCTTCTGTTCGTTTGTCTTGTGATGGTCAAGGCTGAGAGAGAGTCCTCGTAGGGCTGTTCAGTTCCAGCTTCAGGTCTGTGGGGCATATCCCCCAGGGGCTGGACAGTCCAACGGGAACTGAAAGGTACTCTGCTGGGCCGCTCAGGTGAGACTTCACCCCGCTCGTATGGTATGAGGCGACTTCCTCATCGGCGTCCTGCTGGTCTCACCATGGGGACCGTAAGCAGGACACACGGCGGGTCAGTCTATCTCAAGTACTCAAACACACTGAAACAAATTCGAAGCACAGACACTTCTAAGATGGGTATTTTGAGACACTTTTAGATAATTGTATGTCATAAGTGAGTGGTTGGTGTGAAAATTAATGCTTTAGTAAAAGATGGAATAGTAATAGTTTTCTTAAAGCTGCATGGTGCGTGATATTAAACCCAACAAGAACTCGGTTTATCCCGATGTATCAGCGCAGGAGCATGGCAAATACAGCGAGACTTGATACTTTATTTTCTGATCCAAGTACAGTTCAAGTTTTTGTTGTTGTTGTTGTCGTTGTTAACTTTTGTCTTCCAAAAGAAAAAAAAAAAGAGGAGCACATATTCGGAGGCATTTGTTTAAATAATCAGCTTCATTATTTTATAATCATACCTTATAAGTGAGTTGGAAGTCTGTAAGAGCCATTGCTAAGAAACCAGAGCAGAAGAATTTAGCACAACTGTCTTACCATTATTTTAAAATTAGCAATAGCATAAGGTCTGGCTGCAAAAGGCTTAGATGCTAACTGGCAAGAAAATCAGTCATTAGGGAAACAGTCTGGAGAGGGCTCCCGCAACCAGCCACCATATGTAATGGCTTTGTTTCCTCTTTCTGCCCCACCAGCAGCTGACAGCCGGAGAATCAGAGGGAACTTGATGATTAGGGACACGAGGAAGGTCAAATGAGGCTGTTCTCGTGGTCTTAAGCAGCCTCAGTGGAATAAAACTCTTAGCAGATGGGAAAATGACCATGGAGTGCTTTATTTTAATGTCAAACTGCCCTAGGCGTCTCGGAATTGTGACCGACCTGCGGGGAGGGAAGTTGGTTTTATGTGGGGCACTGAGTGTCCATAAAGAAGAGTTATTCTCAGGGCCGGTGCGGGGAGCGTGGGGAAATGAGGATTGGTTAAGCAACAATTTAGTGACACGACCCAGCTGCCCTCTGTTCTCCAGCCCTTGGGGAGCCCTGGCTTTAAAATGGTGAGAAATGGGTCATGCTGCATCCCATGGAGAGAAGGATACCCTTCTCAATGCCTCACCACATCCCCGTGGATGTCCAAGGGGTGAGGCTTCTGCTCTGGGTTAAGCCCCCTGTGACTTGCGTCTCTGCAGGCACCTGTCTCGTGAGCACGGTGTAGACCCCAACGCCTGCTGTCATCTCTCCTCCGTGCCACCCTGACTCAAGCTGGACACTCCCTCCACCCGCTTCATTGTCCCAAAGCACCACTAAGCAAAGGCTGCTGTGGGTAGCCGATGATTACTGAAGATGCGGGGTTGCTGTGGGTGCTGGCGGGTGACCTCCCCACACAGCCCAGCAAACAACCGACAAGACGATGTCAACCTTTCCAGCTCTAAATTCTTGGCTGCCTCCTTCCCAGTGCCTTTCTCGCCAGCTGACCTCCTTCCTAGTCCTCCCAAGACCCTCTTGGTCGGTTCCCATCTTTCTGAAGACACTTCTCAGCCTCTTCTTTTCCCCCTGCTTCTCTGGCCTGCCCCCAGACACTCAGATTTCCCCTCAATGGTCTGGGCAGATCCATTGGAGTTGCTCCAGACTCTTCTCAGCAGACATTGCCTAAAGCTCTACCCCTCTCCTTCCGAGAGACCTTTTCAGGCTATTTGGACGTTATCCAGATTTATATCAGATGGACCCAGAGATGAACTAACTATGGCCCTAGAAGGGAGAGGTGGCTGCAGGAAAGCTTTCCTTCCTTCCTTCCTTCCTTCCTTCCTTCCTTCCTTCCTTCCTTCTTTCCCTCCTTCCTTCTTTCTTTCCTCCCTCCCTCCCTCCCTTCTTTCCTCCCTTCCTTCCTTCCTTCTTTCTTTCCTTCCTCCCTCCCTCCCTCCCTTCTTCCCTTCCTTCCTTCCTTCCTTCTTTCTTTCCTTCCTCCCTCCCTCCCTTCTTCCCTCCCTTCTTTCCTTCCTTCCTTCTTTCCTTTTTCCCTGCCTTCCTTCCCTCCCCCTCTCCTCCTTCCCCCTTCCTTCCTCCCTCCCTCCTTCCTTCCTGATTAGCAAGCAGTTTCCCCACAACAGTGATTCCTAACGAGTCTAGCTCTAGAGGTGGGCACTTAGAGAGGAGGTGAGGAACAGGCAAAGGACACAGCACAGCGGAGGCAAAGCGTGATCCAGATCTGAGGATGTCTCGGCTCAGTCCAGTGGCTCCTGTCACTGTCCCTCCACACAGGCAGTCCTGAAGGGCATAGAGATAGTGCTCCATTTTAAGCCAGGCTATCCAGCGTGGGTCTTAGGAAAATTCGTTCATGAATCAGTTAGCTTCCCTCCTTCAGAGGCACACACTCCAGCTCCAGCTGAGGCCACTCTCTTGGGACCTCAAGCGTTTGGTGAAGGAACTGGGTCTGGCAGGGACCACCAGTGCCATTGCTGATTAGACACCCAACTTGCATCAGACCCGTTCCCCGGGGGGAGGTGGGGCTAGGGGCAAAGCCCTGCTGGCCGAGGACTGAGTCCTCATGGTTTCCCACTAGCTCTTTGCCCGCTGACTGGCAAACATTGAGTGTTCTGGGTAACCATCACATTTGTGGCTTGGAAATGAGTAAAATGCAGAAAAGCTCCCAGTGACTTTGGTAGAGAGGCGGCTCCTTTGACTAAATGCTTGGCGATTTGGAAGTTACGGGTGCCAAGGGGACGGACACTTCTCTGTCTGCACACCGCCCTCACTGCACAACACCAGCAGCTGCCTCACTCTGAGAGGACCAAACTGGACCATCTGCGGGGGTTGTCATTACCCCAGGCTACCCTGTCTTGATTCTACAGCTCAACCAAGAGCAGGATAGTTTTCAATTAAAATATTTTTCTTGAGCTCCCCCTGGAATGGCAGAAAGCCAGGAAAGACCCTTAGATTGCAGAGTGCCCCCACCCCAATGTTCAGTGGAGGAGAATGGGGCCCAAAGTCGTCAAGGGCCGGAACGTTGAGGGGCAATAAGGCTTCCTGACCTCTAGCCTGCCACAAGTCAGGAGCTGTGTGGGACACAAGGGTGGTTGTGTGAGACCCAACCATGAGTGTCAGCCACCCATAGTTCAGTCACAAACACAGGAGGGAAACGCAAGGGGATGACGAAGCTCCCACTTCTGTGAGGGCCCAGCAGCCCTTCATTTATTCCGAGTCAAGTCCTTCTCGTCCTCCAAGACTGGTCTTCCCCATGAAGACTTGTCAGTGATGCTCTGTGACATTTCTGTGACATACTATGCTCCTCCGTGCTGGGACCACTCTTGGTTGTGATGCTGTGTTGGCCAAGCAGACCTGGAACTTAGGAGAGAGCCTCCCTAATGTGGATGGGGGTGCTCTCCTCAGTAACGACAAGTCCGCTGCACGACTTTTTGGCTGTCTTTTCAGCCCTACAGCATAGAGGGGTTCCCTGTGGGGTTTCCACGGAGGCAGACAGGGGCTAGACATCTAGAATGTGGCAAGAAAGAGCTGGAACCCCTCATTCAGCCTATCTGCAGTGTGACCTGTTCCCAGTTTTCACAGTTCCTGGTTTCCCCCCTGGATGCAGGATGCCTCCTGTATCAGAGCCTTGCCCCTTGTCCAGCTCTGTGTTGGTCAAGTACAGCTTGTAATTGGGGGGGGGGGGTGTTCAGTCTCCAGTATTGGAGGCTCCCGCTGACTGTGATGTGTCTGGTTCCAGTCCTCGCCATCCTTTCTTCCCACAAGAAATCTGGAAGCTGCCACATGCTGGACTGGGGCTCTGTGTGAATTACAGCCTGGGACCCAGGTAAGCTTGAAGTAGAAGCAATTTCTGCACAGAGCCACTTATGTGCCATCTGCTTACCTGCGACCCCGATCTCACCTGTGGCTGTGCTCCCACACCCAGGTGGTGGGCCCCAGATGACTCTCGAAAGGACTGACCTTGCATTTCTTGCTGTCAGTCTGGCCGGGCAGAAGTTTTCTGGACTGATATTGCGTTCTCTTTGCTGTAAAGGGGAGCTTGAGAAGGGGCTTTAGTAGACATCACAATGGTAGGCCACTCTCTGAAATCTTTCTCACGTAGGGGAGGAATCCACAAATTGAAATCTGAACCTGGCAGGGTCCCATTTGCTCCCCCAGGTCCTCAGACAGGGCCGGTCTGATGACAATCCACCGACGCATGACAGCAACCATCACAGTTGTGATGGCAAGGTCTATTAGCTGTGGCTCGGGGCGGGGGTTCTGGGAGAGAGAGAGGAGTTTCCAACGGGAATTTAGGCTCCAACACACGGGGGAGTATGAGGTACCGGAGGAGTCTTAGTCCCTTTGGGCTGCTAGACAAAAATACCACAGATCAGGTGGCTTATCAATGACAGAAATTCATTTCTCAGTCCTGGAGACTGACAAGTCCAAGATCAAGGCATCAGCAGGTTCTGTGTCTGGGGAGGGCCTGCTTCCTGTTCACAGAGGGCCGTCCTCACATAGTGTAAGGGGCATGATCCCCTTCCTGAGGGCTCCCCCGTCACGACCCAAAGGTCGCACCTCCTCATACAGTCACCTTGGGCATTAGGATTCAACATATGAATGTTTTTTTGGGGTGGGTGGACACACACATTCAGTTCATGGCAGAATGGACCAGCCTTAGCAGGACACATCTACATGGACCCATGTAGGACATGCGCTCCCTGGCCAGAGAACAGAGTCCTGGGAACGAGCTCTAAATGATGGATTTGTTCTTTTTGTAGTTTAGAGTAGAATTTATTTTATTTTATTTAAAAATTTTTAAAAAAATGTTTATTTATTTTTGAGAGAGAGACAGAGACCGGGTGCAAGCGGGAGAAGGACGGAGAGAGAGAAGGAGACACAGAATCTGAAGCAGGCTTCAGGTTCCTAGATGTCAGCACAGAACCCAGTGCGGGGCTCAAACTCATGAACCGCGAGATCTTGACATGAGCTGAAGTCAGATGGTTAACCGACTGAACCACTCAGGTGCCCCTATAGTTTCGAGTAGAATTTAAAAGCCCATTTAAGGGTTAAAAATTATGAAACAGACCTGATATAAACCAGGTTATTTTGGGGATACGTTTTACCGGTTGCTGTTGTGGAGAAGGTGGCATTTTTCACCTTTGGCAAAATAAAACCGAAATCTGTGTTAGTCTTGTCTTCCTAACACGACTATAAATTCCTTGAAGAGGGGGCTGAGTCTGAAGCTGACAAGAAGTGAAGGGAAGTCTGTCACCAGAGGAGCATGTGAAGGCCAGCCACAGAGCGATGCTTCCTGTCTCCTGCATCCCCTGTCCTGAGTGTAGGAAATAGAAGCCCCATGTTTTCACGGTGTCCATCTTGTCACTTGTCACCGAGCCTGGCACAGGGCTGGGCTCAGTACAGGCTGGTTGGCTGATTGAAAAATGCCAGGGTAGGGGACATCTGGGTGGCTCAGTCAGTTAAGCATCCGACTTCGGCTCGGGTCATGATCTTGAGGTCCATGAGTTCAAGCCCTGCATCCGGCTCTGTGCTGACAGCCTGGAGCCTGCTTCAGATTCTGCATTTCCTTCTCTCTGCCCCTCCCCAACTCTCTCTCTCTCTCTCTCTCAAAAGTAAATAAATATTAAAAAAAAAAAAAAGAAAACTGTCAGGGTTGGAGGCTCCTGGGTGGCTCAGTCGGTTAAGCGTCTGACTTTGGCTCAGGTCATGATCTCGCAGTTCATGGGACTGAGCCCCACATCAGGCTTTCTGCTGTCAGCACAGAGCCCGCTTCGGGTCCTCTGCCTCCCTCTTTCTGCCCCTCTCCCGCTCATGCACACACACTCTCTCTCAAAAATACATAAACATTAAAAAAAAATGAAGGGGTTCCTCGGTGGCTCAGTTGGTCGGGTGTCCAACTCTTGATTTTGGCTCAGGTCATGATCTCATGATTTGTGGGTTCGACCCCCGTATCGGGCTCCACGCTGACAGTGTTGAGCCAGCTTGTGATCCTCTCTCTCCTTGTTTGCCTCTCCCCTGCTCATACTCTATGTCTCTCTCAAAATAAATACCTTTTTTAATTAAAAAAAAGAGAAAACGAGGGGTTGGAAAAGTGGGCTGCGGGAAAGCCCTACAGGTGGTGGAGAAGGAGCTGGGAAACACATGGAAACAGTCTCATGGGGCCAGAGCTGGAAGACTTTTGGGGGAGCACTTGGTTCCATCCATTCATGACAGAGACTGACTGAGTCATTGAGCCCCAGAGAGAACATGGGGCTTGCCCAAGGTCACACAGATAATCAGTGTCAGGGCCAGGTCTAGAACGTAGGGCTTCTGGCCTCTCTATCCTGCCAGATGCCCAACTCATGACCTTCCAACCTTTAGGACAAACCCTCATAAAACCCGGGCTGTCCTTTGGGCCTGAAGGTAACACACTAGACTCCCATCAGACAGCCTGTGTTGGGAGCCTTCCTCTGGGACGGGGGCGGGGTTGTGCTGAGCCTCCTCTATAGGTGTTGCTATCTTTGAGGAGGAATCTGTTTCAATCACCATCACTCGGATAATCCACATGCCGCCCTCGTTCTACTGCCTCTCAGGCTCTTTCACTGGCCACCTCTCCATTTCTGACTCCCTGGCCACAGGATCAACCTCAAGGGAGCTGTGAGAGCCTGGGGTCAGAAGGCATAGAGCAACGTGACCTTGCCCTGCCCCTTACCCTGGCAGGTGCATCTTTCCTCTGGCCCATGGCTCTCGATCAGGGGTGATTTCGTCCCCAAGGATATACCTGGCAATGGCTGGATACACTTTCGGTTGTTACATCTAGGGGTGAGGGGTAGGTGGCATCTAGAGGGTAGAGGCCAGGGATGCTGCTAAAAGTCCTATGAGGCACAGGACAGCCCCTGTGACAAAGAGTTATCTGGCCTAAAATATTGGTAGTACCGAGGCTGAGAAATCCTGCTGTAACCCTACCTGCCCTTTACAATTTATTGGGGAAGGGGTTTCACAGCCCTCTTCCTGCCCCCCCCATCCCAGTGTGGTGAGCCACTGTTTACCCAATATGACTCTTTACTGCCATGTGTTCCCACTCAAAGTGAAGGCAGACTTTCTACCTGTAGCAGGCGAAATATGTTAAAAAGCAGACCATAGTTTGAGCTGGACGTCCTGGGAGAAAGTCAGAATATTCCCATCAGGAAACAAATGGCTTCTTTATTTAGACATACCTTGATGGGCCTATTCGGTCATTAAAGATGAGGTCCCTGGAGAATGGCCTGGCTAAGTGAGCTGGAGGTAGAGACGAAATAACAGAAATAATGTTTGAGATCTTATGGGCATCTTAGGAGAGGGGGAGGGACGCAGAGGTGAGAGGGAGAAGGAGCCGGAAGACGTCTAGGGCCTGTGTAGACACAGTGGCAGTAAGAAATTATTCTTTGGCAGGAAACAGTCGGTGAATTTTTAGGAGGATTGACGTTTGACCTTCAGTACTGGGTTACTTCCTACTCGTGGTAAAATTAGTCCCCGATGCTCTGCAAGTCTTTAGTAGAAGTTCATTACACACATCGCTGTGTGATAGAGGTGCTTTGGGGAGGGGGGAAAGGGGGCGTCTCTAGGAAGACACGGCTGCAAAATGGACGAGGCAAGAGCAGAGAGAGACGGTTAGGAACCAGGAGACACCCCAAGACTATGGCTGCAGCATGTTCGACCCCTGCCCCCCAGATCTACGAGTGAAGGGGACTTTTTAAAGGGGTTTGCTGGGAGGGATAGGGGATGACAGGTCAGTCCCGTTACTGTGGTGGGGCCTCCAGTCACATGCACGGTAACAACCCTTCACGGCTGAGGCTGCTAAGTGCCTGCCCTGACATTCAATGGAATCCCTGCTTTTGAGCCAAGCCCAGGGCTTCCCAGAAGAAGGACCACGTTGCCCAGCCTCCTCTGTGGCTGAGGTGGGAGTGAAAGTGTCCTGTGTAACTTTTGAAAGGTGCCTTTCAAGAGGAGGAGAACTCCCTTTTCACCACTCCTCCTTCCTCTCCTTCCTGCTACTGGAGTGTGAAATGTCCAGTGAATGGCGCAAGACCTATAGGACGAAAGACCCCAGGTCTCTAGGGATGGAAGGGGTTCCGGGCCAGCCCTGATCGCCTGTCCCTGGATCGATTTTACAGGAGAGGATGGGGTGTTGGCCGCGTCACAGCCAGAGACAGGCAAGGACAGGTGGGGAGAGGGAGCGCGTGAGACCGGCCGCGGATGAGCTCCCCTGTGCCCAGAGCAGAGGAAGGCCAAGTTTGCTTCTCTGTGTCAGTCCCATACCCCTCTCCTAATCGTCTCCGGCTCTGCAATGGCCACCTCCTCGCGTGCTGTCCTGTTGTATCTGTCCCTGTCCACTCCTAGCAGCACACGCTCTTCTGGGTACTTCAAGCCAGGGGCGGGGGGGGGGATTTAGTGCCAGGAACATTGGCAACATGGGTTACAAATGTGGAAGAGGGAATGGGAAAACAAAAGGGAGGAAAGGGTGATGATCCCAGCAGGTCAGGGAGCTGTGGGTGCCCTGGGAGCGAGCCCGCCAACTCACGCCAACCGCGGCTGCTGCAGGAGCCACCCCTGTGGCGACAGAGACCGCCAGCAACCCGACAGCCGCCTGCAGGTGTCTGCTGCCTCAGTGCGCAGGGAGGAAAGGGATGCCTCCAGGGCCCAACTTTCCAGTAAGCCTCAGTCCTAGTAGTTTTTCTTTTTTGAATTAAAATTTGTTTTTATTATGGAAATCTTGTTTTTTTTTTAAATTTTTACAAGTTTTTATTTATTTATTTTGAGAGCGAGAGGCAGCACAAGCCGAGGAAGGCAGGGAAAGGAGAGAGAGAGAGCTCCAAGCAGGCTTTGCACTGCCAGCATGGAGCCCCGTGTGGGGTTTGAACCCATGAACCACGAGACCGCGACCTGAGCCGAAACCAAGAGTCGGACACCTAACCGACTGAGCCACCCAGGGGCCCCTTATTATGGAAATGTTAAACATGTACATAGCACCAAGCATATGAGAATAATCCTCTGTGTACCTATCATCTAACTTCAACAGTCATCAATTTCTGCCCGATCTTGTGTCACCCGTACCAATGACTTCCCTGACACAGATGATTTTGCAAATCTGGGATGCAAACCCCAGAGACCATATAATTCCATCAGAAAGTATTTCAGTATTTCTAAAAGCTGAAGACTCTTTTTAAAAAGCCCACAATTGCATAACCACACCTAAAATGTAATAATTCCTCCATATTATCCAATACCCAGTTAGTGATCCAAGTCCTTTAGTAGTTTCAAACATTTTTGAAAAAATGTATTTATTTGAGTCAGAAACCAAATAAGGTTCATACCTTGCAGTTGGGGCTTTGGGACACTTAACTACCTTTTAATCCAGAGGATCTGTGTCCAGACGTTTTCCTTGCTTTTTTGGGTTTTGATCAAAGGATTTAGGTTGTCCATCTTTTAGAGTTTTCTACAACTGGAGTTTGCTGATTTCATCCATGTGATGTAGCTTAACATTAGGGTGACAACTGGCCCGGTTTGGCCAGTGCTAAAACGGAGGCGATTCTGAGCAAACCAGGATGGTCAGCTCACCTACATTTTCCTCTGTCACTTATATTTCTCATAAGTTGGTGGTTAAACCTACAGTCGTTATCAGACTCACATTTAATTTTTTGGCAGGATTATTCCCTGGTTGGTTGTGCGTTATTCCAACAGGAGACACATAAATGACTGATTGCTTCTCTCTCTCTCTCTTTTAAAAATTTTTAATGTTTATTTATTTTTGAGAGAGAGAGAGAGAGAGAGAATCCCAAGGAGCCTCCACACTGCCAGCTCGGAGCCTGATGTAGGGCTCGAACTCACGAACTATGAAATCATGACCTGAGCCAAAGTTGGATGCTTAATCGATTGAGCCCCCCAGGCGACCCTGGGCACGTTTTTCTATTCCTTGATTTTTTACTTGCTATGTGGGAAACACTCCACGCTAGTGCAAAGAGATCTTCCTTGTTACTTTTCATAGCTGTATATGACTTCACCATGTGGCCATACTTTGTTTATTTAACCTGTCCTTTGTTGTTATTTATTTCCAGTCCTTTGTTGTCATTATAAAGTTGTGCTACAATAAATGGCCTTGTGCATATATCTTTTCATATGTTTGCTAGTTTGTCTATAGGATAAATTCCCAAATATTCTGGGTCAGAGGCCACCGTGTATGTAATTTTGTAAGATATTGCTAAGTTTCCCACCAGCAAGGTAAGACTACTTTTATCCCTAACCTTGCAGACAGAGTACGTTGTCACACTTTTGACTGTGTGCCTAATTTGGTAGGCGAGAAATTGCATTTCAGTGCATTTTTAATGTGTATGTTTCTGTCACGAGTTGAATTCCTGGGGAGCAGGCTCTGAGACAAAGACTAGCATGTAAGACAAAAGAATCTTTGGATGAACACCTGTGGAAGGGATGGGAACAAAGTAGGATCAGACAGAGGGACAAATTGAACAACCTCAACAGAGTGCCCTGCTACCCCTTAGGGAGACCTGGAGCTGGGATGGAGGGATGGGAAGGGCTGCTCTTGACTCTCGTTAACCCAGCATTGGATGTGGGCTGCTGGGAGAGAGGTGTGACCTTGGATGAGGCAGTTTTCTGCAGCTGAGGCAAACCCACATGAGTGCTGATAGCTGAGGGCCATCATCTGATGGCATTTGCAGTAGGGTGGGGGATTAAATCTTTCTTAGATTTCCTTGGGGGAAGGAAAAAGGGTGGTACATTGTAGCATCTGCCTTTGTCTCTTATCCATCTATATGATCTACCATCATTATTTTGTTTTTTAAATTTTCTACCTACATCTATCTATCTATCTACCTACCTATCATCTATCCATTCAATCCATTCATCCATCCATTCATCCATCCATCCATCTGTTAGCCTATTTGTATTGGTTTGAGATACTAGATATTCTTGGTATTTAAAAATGTGTTTCTATATATTTTTCCTGTCGTCTTTACGACACTTTCTGCTTTATGAAAGTTGTTGCTAAGACATTGTGTGCATAGAAGTATTACTGTTAAATCTTCATCATGAATTTTAGACTTCAGACTTCAAAGTATTCAGTGACCTACTTTGGTTCACTTAATGCTCTTTGGCCCCAATTCTACCTTGCTAGATATTGAGATGGCAACTCATGATTTCTTTTTTATTTGTAGTTGCCTCTTCTATCTTTTACATACTTTTAATTTTCTTCTACCCATTTTTAATTTTTTTAATTTTTTAAAATAATGTTTATTTATTTCTGAAAGAGAGAGAGAGAGAGAGAGAGAGAGAGAGAGAACGAGTAGGGGAGAGGCAGACACAGAATCCAAAGCAGGCTCCAGGCTCTGAGCTGACAGCACAGAGCAAAACACGGGGCTCGAACTTGCAAACTTCGAGCTCACGACCTGAGCCAAAGCTGGACGCCCAACCGACTGAGCCACTCAGATGCCCCTTTCTACCCATTTTTTAAACATCTCTGCATCCCTTTGTGTTAGGAGAGTCTCTGACATGTAGTATGATATTAGATTTTGCCTTTGAAGCCAATCTGAATATATTTTTTTCTTTTAGTAGCTAAGTTAAGCTCGATTGCATGTATTGATATGACCAATAGGCTTGGCCTCAGTCCGGTCACACTGGTTTACCACATGTAGGTCTCCATGGGATCTATTTTATGTGATCTCTTTTGGTATTTAGGAAGGTTTGAATTATTGTTCTAATGATGACATTTATTCAATACTGTTACATGATACCTTCAGTGCCCTGTTTTTGCCTATTTTTCTGTTCGTTCTCTACCAGGAGCAGTATTAAAATCAACCAGTAACTTCTCTTTGCTCCCATCTCCCTCTCCCAGAATATAACCTGAAGCAACATACTTCTACTTCCTGCTCTTACCTGTGAGGCCATCGGCAAGCTGATTCTACTTTTTATGTCCTTTCCCTGCCCTCTCCCTCTCCCCGTTTTTGACAGTTGTATTATATTTACGGCATCTGGACCCAGGCATTGCCTTCCCTATGGCCTCCCTTACAGTTGGTCATTTAGTCTTGGCACCTAGCTTGCTGCTTGCCCTTGCGATGTCTTTCCAGTCATTTTGTCGTTCGAAGCTCGTTCTCTAGCAGATTCTTTAGGAAGAGCTCTTGAGAGTGATGGTCCCCGAGCTCTTGAGTATTGATGGCAGTCTGTCTATGGTCTTTATACTTCATGGTTGGCTTGTTCACTTTTTATTGCCTTGAGTGTCTTACATATTTTACTCCACGGTCTTCTGGCATACAGTGTGGCTGAGAAATCTAAACGCAAGCTGATATTCTCTCCTTTAGAGGCGACTTGGACTTTGTAGCCAATGCACAAAGGTAGGTTTCTTTCTGAAGCACAATAGTTTCACGAGCCCACGACTCAGAATACAGTGTGCTGTGCTAGGTGTAGAGCGTGCCCATAAGTGCAGGTGTATCTTTATTTTAGGAAAAGATGTTCCATGCTTTCCTTTTGAGTATGATCCTGTTTTATAGCTTTGTTTTCTTCTTGGTAATTCCTGTTTTATAAATATTTCATCTTGGCCTAGCTCCTGTTACTTTCTCTACAATTATTTTCATTTTCTTATTTGTTCCCTTTGAAGGGAACTTTTTCCTTTTTCATCTTTTATTTTACTGGGGACATCATCCATTGTTTGTTTGCATCCGTGATTCTCCTGGCTTGGGTTCATTTCTACAATGGTTTTTGTTTCCTCCTTGCCTTCGCCTCCCCCCTCCCTCTTCTCCCCTCCCCCTCCCCCCTTATCTCTCCCCCTCCCCTTATCTTCACACTGTCCCTTCCATCACATCTTCTCTGAGTTTACCTAATTCTGAGTCATGATGTCTTTTCAGAGCTTCCAACATTTTAATTGTTTCAGCTAATTTCGAGACACTTAAAAAATTTTTAAATGTTTATTTATTTATTTTGAGAGAGAGCGCGTGCACACACACACACAGGCGGGGGAGGGGCAGAGAGAAACAGAGACAGAATTCCAAGCAGGCTCTGTGCCATCAGCACAGAGCGCAATGTGGGGCTTGAACCCACGAACTGTGAGATCATGGCTTGAGCCGAGATCAAGAATTGGACACAGAATTGACTGCACCACCCAGGTGCCCCATTATTTCGAGATATTTGGAAGACCCATTTACGTCCGTGTTCTGGTTTCTCCATCCTGGGGTGCCTTCCTTGGCTGTGAGGCCATTAAGCCTCTGCTTCTCATCCTTCTTCTCTCAGACCCGCTCGGTAGGATATGTGAATGGGATTCCTCTCAGCTGCTCATGTTTAAGTAAAAGAACTTTCTGTATTGAGAGAGGAGAAGGTGGGGCCAAGATCGCTTTTGGGAACATCATCTAGAGCTCTCCTTTCTGTTCTTTTCACAGAATGTATAAGACATGGCCACTTGCTCCCCGACACCTGTCTTCTCTGACCCCCTTGCCCACCGCGTGGGGCCTTCTCTTCCCTTCCCCTGCAGGCCTGAGCCAATCAACCCACTTCTCTGAGCCTGGGTGCTGAGTTTGGATTCCGGACGGAGCTTTGGACCACACAGCAGCCCTTGTTCTCGCCCAGGAGCTTCGGGCTTCAAACCCCTCCCCACTCCGGCTGCTCTTTTGTGATTCCTAGGCCCACCTGAGAGAGGGCCCGCTGTTTTTCACTATCTTCATCCCAAACACTGGCTTATGGGATGCCACGGGGCTGTGAGCAGTTTGCCCTTAAATTTATGTCTGCCGTCACAGTCTCTGCTGTGGATGGGGCTCATGGGTTTGAGTTTTGTTTTCCAGTTCTGTTCTCTTAAAAACTTTTAAAAAATGTTTATTCATTTTTGAGAGACAGAGAGAGACAGAGCATGAGTGGGGGAGGAAAAGAGAGAGAGGGAGACACAGAATCCGAAGCAGGCTCCAGGCTCTGAGCTGTCAGCACAGAGCCTGAAGCAGGGCTCGAACTCACGAACTGCAAGATCATGGCCTGGGCCGAAGTCAGAAGCTCAACCAACTGAGTCGCCCAGGAGCCCCCAGTTCTGTTCTCTTTTTCTGTGGAGATTTCAGGGGTGTTAACAACAACAATGACAACCAAGGGCCATCAATACTCATTGACTTTTTTATTAATGGAAATCATTAAGAAATCTGAAGTGTAGGTATGTACCTGCTGGTATTAATGAAACACCAATCAGTCACTGTATCCTGTGTGTTGGAGAAATCTTGTTCAGGGCAATGTGTCCAAAGGACGCACACCGAGCAAACGTAAGCAAGATTTGGGGTTTATACTACATTGCCCGAGGCTGCTGTAACAACGCCCCACAAACTGGGTGGCTTAAAACACCACACATTCATTTTCCTCACAGATCTGGAAGCCAGAGGTCCGAAGGTGTTGGCCGGTGATCCTCCCTCTGGAGGCTCTTTCTTCCTCTCCTGGGTCTGGTGGTTGCTGGCCTCCTTGGGCTGGTGACGGCATTGCTCTGGTCTCTGGCTCTGTGTCCACATGCCATTCTCCCTGTGTGTGTGTGTGTGTGTGTGTGCATCTTTTGCCTTGTTTGTCACCAAGTGACACCGGTCACTGGGTTAGGGCCCACCTAATCTAGTGGACCCTCATCTTAAATTGATGACAGCTGCAAAGACCCTATTCCAAAAAAGGCCAGGTTCACAGGTACAGAAGGACATGGATTTTGGGGGGACATTAGTCAACCCAATTCAAGGGTGTTAGGCTAGGTAAATGTATAATGGCAGGATTTCCTAGATAAAGAGAAACAGAAATGTCTCCAGAAAAAGAGTCAGAAGCTTAAAGGCCAGCTCTTCCCATCTCCGGCACCGAGCAAGAGGCAGGTGCCTTGTTGGCCAGCCATGGCCATGGTTCATGGCCATGGTTCATGGCTCCCTCTGAGCTCCCACTGTGCCCTTGGATGCCTCCTCTGGGCTAATCCCCACATGGACCTTGCACCAGGCTGTGGGCTAAGTATGGTCCAGAGAGACCCTTGTAGGAGGTCCCCAAACTTGAAAAGCTGTCAAAGAGAAGTCTTCTATCTCTGGACCCAGTGGTGCGGAGTGGATGAGAAGGGTGGTGCTGTGCTCCCTATTCTGACCACTGAATCCCTACAAATGAGCTTCTTTTTAAAAGCCTGAAACCCCCGCACAGGCGGAGAAGGAAATAAGGAGTCAGAATAGGTGCCAAGAGCTATAAATTTTCTCTGTCTGTCTGGGGCCATTATTCCATGGCCCACAGGCACTCACTTGGCAGCTCCGAGTGAATCAGTCACAGTCCCCGGTGCAGATGAATACATTGGTTATTTAATTAATTGGATGTACATAGTTCAGGGTCCTAGTACTTCCATGGGGCGTCTGCCAAATTCTCAGTAGTCTAGAAATATCCCAAGGAACTTTTCTGACTTACAAGGAGAATGGTTATAATCATACTTCCTTTGTTTGCTCTCAAAGTCTACCCCTCACCTGTCTGATAGAACAGTAACTCCACTCCAGTTCACCATTTCTGGGCAGTGTTTTGTCTTTAGAGCCTTTGCAGCTGCTTCACAACGAATATGGGAGAAGTTTCTTACCTAGTTGACATGGTCTCCTGCCTGATGAATGTGCCCTTTGCCTTTATGTATCATTTTTAAAGGGTTTGGAATTCTTTTGCAGGAATTTTAATTGCACTGGAAACCACACAGGGAAGTTCTGACGTGTGGGACGGGAGGTAGCGTGGTGTGGGGGGGCTTAGCTGTTTAGTCTCCGGATGTCACAGCTCTCTGGTCTACCCCACCCTGTCTTGCGCCATTCTCCACAACCTTCTGTTTGTTGTCCACTAACATCATGCCCGCTTCCCCTCAACTCACAACGAGTCAGGCTCTCAGGTCCACACCGGCAACCAGCCACCTCCCAACCTCAGGCCAGTGTCCCTGATTGACTTCCTTTCTCTCCTAGATGGAGCATCTTTCTCAGGATGCTAATGAACAGTGCTCGTGGACCACCTGGGCATTCTTATCTGTCAGCCATGGGTATTTCCATTTCTGTGTCTCTTCGTCCATCCTTTGCTTTCCTTCCATGATGGGGTCTTCACCTCCTTGATTTCTCCTCCTCCTCTGGTAACTAGATCTGTCTAGTCTATTTTCTCTCTATTCCTTTCTCTAATAGAGGGATTGGGCAGACTAAGCTCCAGGCAACAGAAACAATTAGCTATTTCAGTTAGGGAGGGATTGAAGACGGAGAATTCGGTGCCTATAAAGTTGTTGCCAAGATGGGGGATTAGGCTTGGGGCCAGGTCTGCAGGCCCAGCCCCCAGAGCAGAAATGGTGGGGCACCCCACAGCGAAGAAACCTAGAAGACACCACCTTAACCAAATGTTCAAAGTTAAGTTTGCAGTTCGGAGTCATGTCCCCAGAAAGAAGAAGGGCACTTTATCTCTGTGGGATTCTTCCCCAAAACACAGATCCCCGTCTAATCATTATATGACATTAGATGAACCCACACTGAGGGACATTCTACAAAATACTGATCAGCGCTCTTCGAAAGTGTCAAGATCATGAAAAAGAAGGGACGACTGAGAAACTGTCACAACCTGGATGGGATTCTGGAACAGAAAAAGGGCATGAATGGAAAAACTGGTGAAATCTGAAAAAGCCTATAGTTTAATTAATAGTACTGTAACAGTATTGATTTCTTAATTTTGACCAATGTGCCATGGTAATTTAAGATGTTAACTTTAGGGGAAGCTGGATGAAGGGTGTATGGGAACTCTCTGAATTATCTTTGCAACTTTTCTGCAAACCTAAAATTATTCCAAAATAAAAAGTTTACTAAAAAATATATCCATCTTTAAGAGAGCAAAAAAGCCAAGACACAGAGTGGAAGAATATATTCGCAATGCATATAACCTACAAAAGCTTCACATTTGGAGTATACAAAGAATCCTTACAAATCAATAAGAAAAAAGCAGGACAAATCAATACAAAGGTGGCTAGAAGAATAGAACAGGCACATTACAAACGAGGAAAGCCATGTGGCCAAAGAACATAGGAAAAAGTGCCTTATCTCATTAGGGAAATGCAGGTGAATGATTTCTTTTAAAAAAAGTTTTTTTTAACGTTTATTTTTGAGAGGGAGAGCAAGAGCGGGGAAAGGGCAGAGAGAGAGAGAGAGAGAGAGAGAGAGAGACGCAGAATCCCAAGCAGGATCCAGGCTTTGAGCTGTCAGCACAGAGCCCAATGTGGGGCTCGAACCCACGAACCGTGAGATCATGACCTGAGCCAAAGTCGGAAGCTCAACCGACTGAGCCAGGCACCGCTGATTTCTTTAAATATTTGTTTTGTTACTTTTTCTTCCCCAGACACTCCAATTATGTGTAAGTTGGAACTTCTTGACCTTCTTTCCTATCTACCACTTCCTCTCTTTATTTGTTGTTCTTTTAGCTTCCCTTTCTAATTTCTGGCCTTTGTCCTTTTCTGTCTTCAGAGATGTCCGTTCTCTCTTGTGCCGCTTGTGGTTTTATCTTCGTTTCTGCGATGATTTTATTTTTGATTCTACTCTTTCCTGAATTTTGTCAGTTCACTTTTCATATTCTTCTGTCTCCTCACCTCTCTTTCTTGAGCTGTTGCTTCATTAAGTTTAAAAAATTCATGGCAAAATATTTAGATATGATTTACATCTGTTTATTGTAACACAAATTTTGATAAGTGTTTCTTCATTTCTTTCTTTCTTTCTTTCTTTCTTTCTTTCTTTCTTTCCTTCTTTCCTTCTTTCCTTCCTTCCTTTAGTTTGAGAGAGAGAGGGAGAAAAAGAGCATGTGGGGGAGGGGCAGAGGGAGAGAGACACACTCTTTTTTTTTTAAACGTTTATTTATTTAAAAAATTTTTTTTTCAACGTTTATTTATTTTTGGGACAGAGAGAGACAGAGCATGAACGGGGGAGGGGCAGAGAGAGAGGGAGACACAGAATCGGAAACAGGCTCCAGGCTCCGAGCCATCAGCCCAGAGCCTGACGCGGGGCTCGAACTCACGGACCGCGAGATCGTGACCTGGCTGAAGTCGGACGCTTAACTGACTGCGCCACCCAGGAGCCCCTAACGTTTATTTATTTTTGAGAAGAGAGAGACAGAGCATGAGTGGGGGAGGAGACAGAAAGAGGGAGACACAGAATCTGAAACAGGATCCAGGCTCTGAGCTGTCAGCACAGAGTCCGACATGGGGCTCGAACTCACGGACCGTGAGATCATGATCTGAGCCAAAGTCAGACACTTAACTGACTGAGCCACCCAGGCACCCCAAGAAAGAGACACTCTTAAATAGACTCCATACTCAGCAAGGAGCCCCTCTTGGGATTCGATCCTACTACCCTGGGATCATAACCTGAGCCGAAATCAAAAGTTGGATGCTCAACTGACTGAGCCAGCCAGGCGCTTCTATTTCTTTCACTTTTATGCTATGGGGTTTTCATATAAATTTCACATATAACTAAATATTATCCCTTCTTTGAAGCAAGCAAGTTTTCCTGGACCAGATATTTTCAGGAGGTTCCTGAGAGTTAGGGTCCTGGGACATTTCAGGCTAGCAAAAATTAACATTGCAAACTTAAAAAAAAGAAATGAATTTGTTCAAGTTTCTTTTTCCCAGTCAGTGGAAATGGGAAGGTGTGGAGATGGGTTTCGGAGAGGGGAAAGAACTCCCAGTAAACAAAATCATTGCAGGATTGTAGTCTTGGAAGAAGGGAGTGGTGGAAATATTTGCTTCGGAGTTGGATGAGTTTCGGTTCAAATATGAGTGCCAACATGTGCGGATTATGTGACCCTGGAGACATTGTTTAAAGTCTGAGAATCACAAGGTGCATGGGTAGCTCAGTTGGTTAAACATCTGACCCAATTTCAGCTCAGGTCATGATCTCACGGTTCATGGTATCCAGCTCTGTGTTGGGCTCCTTGCTGAGTGTGCAGTCTATTTGGGATTCTCTCTCTCTCTCTCTCTCTCTCTCTGCCATTCCCCACCCCTCAAAACAAATAAATAAACATTTTAAAAAAGTCTTACAATCTCAGTAATATTACCTCCTCATGTGTGCTTACGAAAATGCAAAGGATATGGGAAAAGGTTTACAAAACATTTGTTAGGTTAAGCAATAATAGTTGTCTGAGGGGCGCTGGGTGGCTCAGGCAGTTAAGCATTTGACTTTAGCTCAGGTCATGATCTCAAGGTTTGTGAGTTCAAGGCTCGCATCCTCCTCTCTGCTGTCAGCACAAAGCCTCTGTCTCCCTCTCTCTCTGCCCCTCTCCTGCTTGCGCTGTCTCTTAAAAAAAATAAAATAAACATTAAAAAAATAGCTGTCCTAACAGGCAAACTCTAAACTCTCACAGGCATAGCCCAACAGTGGCTGATTTCTTGTAGGGGCAAACTCCGGGCAGCCCTGACCTGTGCTGTGACAGGGTCTGGGTTGCTTACATCTCATGGCTCTGTCTTCTTGCCCCGTGGTCTGTACAGCTGTTGCCAAGCAGAACCTCAAGAGGTGCATCGGCTCTTGGTGTAGATTTAGGTGGGTTCCCTAAACCCAAGGGGGCTGGGAAACATGTGGGAGCCCAGAGATGTCTGGTCAGTACTATTTACTCACCCGTCTCCGTTCTCTACTCCGTCAACAAAATAACGTTGGCTTTTGGAGTTTCCTTTGAATTATTATCTCCTAAGGATTCCTTTAGCATGTCCCAACATTGCCTCAGCTGTCATGTCAAGGAAGGAGGGTTCCACCTCTTCACAATCTGGCCAGGACTGGGGGGAGAGGATCAAGCATCCCCTTGAGGACGTTGGCAGGGAGGCTGGCCGCGGCAAAGACATTTCTAAATTTTTTAGAAAAAACAAAGGGAATGAGAAAGAGGTTAGAGAAGTTAAGCTCTGTGTTTAAGAAAGTGGAAAAGAACTGGGTCTGGTGTAAATAGAAATTCCTTACTCTTGGAATATTCCATTGAGTCCATACAAAACACAAATCCCCTCTACTGTGTCCCAGATGAGTGGACCTCTGACCAAGAATGGGGCATGTTCTTATTGGACAATGTCTATTATTAGGCTAAATCTGTCTTCTGGCAAACTCCATCCACTGGTCCTGTCTCTTTTGTCGGCCACCACATTCACCCAGCACCCTGACAAAGACTCAGGGTGCAAGGCAGACGCTTTATTCTTCTCAACTTTTTCTCCCCCAGGAAAACAAGCCCCAATACTTTGACCACTCCTTGTAGGACATGATTTTGAGATGCTGACAAGAAACGGCACCACAACCCTCACCAGTGGCCTGAGGTCACTGGTTTTATTGGCCTTCAACCCCTGGTCACCCCTATAGGGAGGAAATAGGGGACTCTCAAGACTTCAAAGCCTTGACCAACAACATCAACACAAATGGTAAGAGACAGAGCACCTCTGGGCCAAACACAAGCCCAAGAGATGTCATTGACAGAGCTAAACAAATAATGTGACGAAAGAAAAGGGAATTTGGGCATCAACATGGCACAAAACGGGGAGCCAGAGAGATGGAAGTTGACAGTGTATGTCCAGTATAATTGGGGGACAGGGACTTTGAATCTGAGTGACATGACCACAGGTCACAGAGAGCTGGTCTGCTTGCACAGGGATAGCCATCGGTTCTTATCATAGGAATATCCTCCCTTACTATTAGCTGCCCGCCTTGGGTCTGATTCCATGTGCACCAGGTGATGTTTAGATTACCAATTTTACTTCTGGTTTCCCTCATCGTCTGGTGGGAAACATTACAGTGGGGTCCCCTGCACTGAGAATGAATCCACTGGTGTCTGGACAATGCAAGCTGGAGAACATCAGCCTCTTGCTGGAAGAATGATTACCCTTGGGTACTGTGCATCCCTGATAGTTGTCATTCCTGTCTATTTCCCATTACTACTGATTAATTGCATGTCATGTATGCAGCTAAAAATACTCATTTCCCCAAATTCCCTTGCTGTGAAAGGTAGCCATTGCCACAGTGCTAACAGATGCAATGTAGATGGAAGTCCCTGGGGGAGTATGTTCCTTTTCTGGATAACAAAAGGAAAGCCCAAGAGGAGAAAGTATTTTTGCCCTTCCTTCCCTCCTCTCTCTACCTAGGACATAGGTGTGAGGCCTGGAAGTGCAGCAGCCATTTTGTGACAATGAAAACAAAAGTCATACCCAAGGATGACAGAGAAAGAAGATAGAGGGGGACCTGGCTCCTTGATGACGTCCATGAACAGCTGTACCAGCCCTGAATTGCTTTCCTTCGGTCACTGTCAGAAAAATAGGTCCCTAGGGGAGCCAGGGTGGCTCAGTCGTTTAAGCTTCTGACTTCGGCTCAGGTCATGATCTCCTGTTTCATGGGTTCAAGCCCCGCACTGGGCTCTGTGCTGACAGCTCAGAGCCTGAAGCCTGCTTTGGATTCTGTGTCTTCCTCTCTCTCTGCCTCTCCCCCACTCTCTCTCTCTCTCAAAAATAAACAAAACATTGAAAAATTTAAAAAGGAAAAAGAAAAATACATCCCTATCTGTTTAAACCAAGGTTGGTAGGGCTTTCTACTATTTACAGCAGAACATATTTTTCATCAATACAGTCTCTAAGTGGAGTTTCTGAGCTAGCAAAGCTGAGAATGAGATTCCAGAATGTGGTTAACTCACTAGGCGAGCAGTTACGATGGTTCTTGGTGGTCCTCTTGAAACAGGATCCAGTTATCGCTTTAACTTCCTCCATTTTTTTTTAAACGTTTATTTATTTTTGAGACAGAGAGAGACAGAACATGAATGGGGGAGGGTCAGAGAGAGGGAGACACACAAAATCCAAAACAGGCTACAGGCTCTGAGCTCTCAGCACAGAGCCCGACACGGGGCTCAAACTCACGGACCGCGAGATCATGACCTGAGCCGAAGTCGGTTGCTTAACCGACTGAGCCACCCAGGCGCCACATTAACTTCCTCCATTTGGATGCCAACCTGTGCCTGTATCCTCTAACTGATTAGTCCTCTTCAGCTTATCTTTTCATTCAAGTGAGAAAACGGCAGGCAAAACATCCTGTAATGGGAACTGGAGCTACCCCATCAAGCAGTAATGGCTGCCGTGACACCAGCAAGACCCCCAAGTGACTGACCCCAAGACAATGATCAACCTGACCTTTACTTGCAAGGCATTTCCCGTCTATCAACCGGAATCATTCCTAGCACTTTGGAGACTGTTCTTGGGACGTCAGTCCGCTGTCTTCCTGGTGGCCGCAT
The DNA here is from genome assembly GCF_007474595.2 of Lynx canadensis. Lineage (NCBI taxonomy): Eukaryota > Metazoa > Chordata > Mammalia > Carnivora > Felidae > Lynx > Lynx canadensis. The sequence goes on along the minus strand of NC_044304.2, from coordinate 162,829,803 downwards.
CAACTGAAATAAATTCCCTTCTTTTTCACCACTGCTCCCCACTTTGCCTTTGGATTTTGTCAGTGGTGACCAGACAAGGTCTGTTGGAGCATGGGCCCCGGTGCTTTTGCACGCTGGGACTCGATAACAAACCCCTGAGGATACCTCTCATTTTCTCTTCTGATCACAAATATAACTCATATGTTTTGTGAAAAATCAGTTGAAACAGTAAATCATAAAGAATAAAGGAAAAAAATCACTCTCGAATCTGCCATCCAGAGATAACAGTTGTGAAGTCTTCACAGATATCCATGGATCTCTCTACATGATACATTCTTTGCATAAGAGGGATTGCATTTTGGAACTTGACACGCACTCAATGCTTGTGGACATCTTTCCAGCAATTTTGCTGAGGAAACCCATTCTTCTTGTTGTCTTATTGAATACAGGTATGCTTTATTAATTTTATTTTTATTATTTTTAAATATAATTTATCATCAAGTTGGCTAACATACAGTGTGTACAGGGTGCTCTTGGTTTTGGGGGTAGACTCCCGTGGCTCATCGCTTACATATAACACCCAGTGCTCATCCCAACAAGTGCCCTCCTCAATATCCATCACCCACTTTCCCCTCTCCCCCACCCCCGCATCAACCCTCAGTTTGTTCTCTGTATTTAAGGGTCCCTTGTGGTTTGCCTCCCTCCCTCTCTGTTTGTAACTATTTTTTCCCCCTTCCCCTCCCCCATGGTCTTCTGTTAAGTTTCTCAAGTTCCACATAGGAGTGAAAACATATGGTATCTGTCTTTCTCTGCCGGACCTATTTCACTTAGCAGAATGCCCTCCAGTTCCATCTGCATTGTTGCAAATGGCAGGATTTCATTCTTTCTCGTTGCCAAGTAGTATTCCATTGTATATATAAACTACATCTTCTTTATCCATTCGTCAGTTGATGGGCATTTAGGCTCTTTCCATAATCTGGCTATTGTTGATATCTCGGCTATAAACATTGGGGTACATGTGCCCCTATGCATCAGCACTCCTGTATCCCTTGGGTAAATTCCTAGTAGTGCTATTGCTGGGGTTGTAGGGTAGTTCTATTTTTAATTTTTTAAGGAACCTCCACACTGTTTTCCAGAGCAGCTGCACCAGTTTGCATTCCTGCCAACAGTGCAAGAGGGTTCTTGTTTCTCCACATCCTTGCCAGCATCTGTTGTTTCCTGATGAAAACTATAGAAAACATAAGAAGGAAAATTGAAGAAGACACAAAGAAATGGAAAAATCTTCCATGCTTATGGATTGGAAGAATATTTATTGTTAAAATGGCAATACTACCCAAAGCTATCTACACATTCAATGCAATCCCAATCAAAATTACACTGGCATTCTTCTCAAAGCTAGAAGAAACAATCCAAAAATTTGTATGGAGCCACAAAAGACCCTGAATAGCCAAAGTAATATTGAAAAAGAAAACCAAAGCAGGAGGCATCACAATCCCAGACTTTAGCCTCTACTACAAAGCTGTAATCATCAAGACAGGATGGTATTGGCACAAAAACAGACACATAGACCAAGGGAATAGAATAGAGAACCCAGAATTAGACCCAAAAATCTATGGCCAACTAATCTTTGACAAAGTAGGAAAGAGTATCTAATGTGCTTTATTAATTTTAGCTGTTTTAATATTCAAATGTTATTTAATTAGTTATACTATAATTTAGCCAACCAACCAATCCTCAATTGGTATCTAATTTTTGATGTTATGTGTAGGACTGCCGGGAAAGCTCTTGGGTAAATATCTCTGAGATTTTCTGATTCTTTCCTATTTTGAAATCTCTAGAAGTGCGTGTGCTGAGTCATGAAGGTGCGTGGACCTCACCCAGGCCCTCCAGTCACATGGCCGCCTACTGTGCTGTTCCTGTATTGCAAAGTCACTTGGAGAAGGTCACGGCTCTCTGCTGATTTGTCCTTGACATGTCCAAGCTCTCTTGTTTCAGATGGATGTGGATACAGCTCTATGGTGGTCTAATCACTACCTTTTCTCCCATACATGCCCCACATGGTTATTCTAGTTTCTGCCATGTTTCTTAAGCTCCTATTATGAGATGCATTGTGTCCCTCCTCCCCCAAATTAGTATGTTGAAATCCTAACGCCCAGGACCTGAGAATGTGACTGTATTTGCTAATAATTTTTTAAACATTTGTTTGTTTATTTATTATTTTTAAATGTTAATTTATTCTTGAGAGAGAGAGACAGAGAGAGAGAGATAGAGAGAGAGCATGAGCAGGGAAGGAGCAGAGAGAGAGGGAAACAGAATCTGAAGCAGGCTCCAGGCTCTGAGCTGTCAGCATAGAGGCCAACGTGGGACTTGAACTCGTGAACTATGAGATCATGACCTGCACCAAAGTCAGATGCTTAGCTGACTGTGCCATCCAGACACCCCAGATGTTTATTTTTGAGAGAGAGAGAGAGAGAGAGAGAGAGTACAAGTGGGAGAGGGGCAGAGAAAGAGAAAGGAGGGGACAAAGGATCCGAAGTGGGCTCCACATGGTCAGCAGAGAGCCCAATGCGGGGCTTGAACCCGCGAACCATGAGATCATGACTTGAGCCCAAGTCCGATGCTCAACCGACTGAGCCACCCAGGTGCCCCGTGAATGTGACTGTATTTGGAAACAGAGACTTTAAAGAGGTAATTAAGGCAAAATGAGGTCATTTGGGTGGGCCCTAGGCCAATAGAACCTGTGCCCTTGTAAGAAGAGGAGGTTGGGATGTGGACACGCTGACTCCAGACCGTGTGAGGACACAGGGAGAAGTGGGTCATCTACAAGGCTGGTAGAGAAGCCTCAGAAGATACCAACCTGCTGACACATTGATCTCGGATTTCCAGCCTCCAGAATGTAACACAGTAAACTCTGTTGTATAAACCACCCAGTGTGTGGTACTTCTTACTGGCGGCCCTAGGAAGCTAAAAGAGCCCCCAGGACCCCCCATTTTGGGACCACTCTCAGTGAAGGTTTCCTTCATTTTAGATCCCAGTTTGGCTCAATCTGGGCTCTGTTTATAAGGCAGTCTATAAAAGGCTCAGCTTTCTGAGGGAGACAATAGTCAGAATGGACTTTCTCACGAAAACCCCCTTATTTTCCAGTAAAGAGGACATTAAATAACAATCAGATGTCACCTTCTGTGTTCAGCCTCTCGGTTGAGGAGGGAACCCTCTCAGCCCAGGACTTCAGCACCCCGCCACCCCCTCCCCACTCAGGAGATGCAGACAAAAGAGGTTAGTTTGCAGGACGCTCTGTGGCTCTAACCACATCACCGCTTTTCTCCAGCAAAGCCAGCTGCTTACTTTCTTTCTGCCCAGGGTGATTTGACAGTGATGATGGATTTCAGTGTCTCTGTCCTCATTAGGGGAACTGAGAAGAAGGCTTCCTCCATTCTCTCAGAGATGTTGGGTAGCAGCTAGCGTGCAGATTTTTCTAATGACACAATGTAAAACATAAAGACAAAGAAAATCCTGTGTGCCCTGGTATCACTTGGTCTAATCTACCCAAAGTATCTTGTCGAACCACCACGTCCTAGGCTTTGGGGTTCCAGTCTCTCTTAGCCATGGTTTTCAGAATCCATACATTCACGGGGGAAGGAAACATTGTAATTGGCGTATGGCCAACGGCCATCCCCCAACTTGTCACTTCTGCGGGATCCACCCCCCCCCATCCTTGGCACATCGTTTTTCTTCATTTCTTCCTGAATAAGAGGAAAGGGAGATTTTCTGTTCTTTTGCATTTTTCTCTTTTAAAAAATTGTAAAATACACAGAACATAGAATTTACCATCTTAAGTGTGCTGTTCAGTGGTATTAAATACAATTCATAATGTATTTACACATTCATAATGTGTATTATAATAATATATATTATTATAATATTATATAATAATAATAATAATAATAATAATGAATAATGAATATTGCACATTCATAATGTGCAACTGTCACCATCATTCATCTCCAGAACTCTTTCACCTTGTAAAACTGAAACTCTGTCCCAACAAACCCTAACTCCCCATATTCCCTCCCCCGGCCCTCAGCAGTTACCATTATATCTTCCCTGTTTGTGATTTGGACTCCTCTAAGTGCCTCACAGAAGTAGAATCACACAGTATTTGCCTTTTTGTGATTGGCTGATTTCACTCAATGTAATGTCCTCAAGGTTCATCCATGTTGGAGCAAATGTCAGAATGTCCTTCTTTTTTAAGGCTGGATAATATACCACCATATGCATATACCTATGGTTTGCTCATCCACTCATCAGTTGATGGCCACATGGGTTGCTTTGCAATTTTATCTGTTGTGAATACTGCTGCTATGAACATGGACACACAAATACACCTTCGAGACTCTGATTTCAATTCTTTTGAAAGAAAGAATTGCTGGATCATATAGTAGTTCTCTTTTTAACTTAAAAAAATGTTTATTTTTGAGAGAGAGAGAGACAGAGACAGAGCATGAGTAGAGGAGGGGCAGAGAGAGAGGGGGAGACACAGAATCTGAAGCAGGCTCCAGGCTCTGAGCTGTCAGCGCAGAGCCCGACGTGGGGCTCAAACTCACAAACTGTGAGATCATGACCCAAGCCGAAGTTGGATGTTTAACCAACTGAGCCACCCAGGTGCCCCTTTAACTTTTTAAAAAAAATGTTTTCAATGTTTATTCATTATTGAGAGAGAGAGAGAGAGAGAGAGAGAGAGAGAGACAGGGACAGAGACAGAGCATGAGTAGAGGAGGGGCAGAGAGAGAGAGGGAGACACAGAATCCAAAGCAGGCTCCAGGCTCTGAGCTGTCAGCACAGAGCCTGACATGGGGCTCGACCCCACGAACAGTGAGATCATGACCCGAGCCGATGTCAGGCGCCCAACTGTCTTAGCCACCCAGGCGCCCCTCTATTTTTAACTTTTGAGGAAACACTATACTGTCTCCCACAGCAGCTGCACCATTTTGCATTCCCACCAACAGCTTCACATCCTTGCCAGCATTTGCTGCTTTCTGTTTTTCCCTAATGGGTGGTAGTATCTCATGGTAGTTTTGATTGACATTTTTCTAATGCTCAGTGATGTAGAGCATCTTTCCATGTGCTTATTGGCCACTCATATATCTTCGGAGAAGTGTCAATTCAAGTCCTTTCCCCCTAGCTGTTTGTGGTTTTGGTTCTTGGATTTTAGGAGCTGTCTACATATTACAGATATGAATTCATCAGATATATGATTTATAAATATTTTCTCCCAGTCTCTAGAGAATCTTTTTACTCTGTTGATAGTGTCTTTTGATGCACAAAATTAAACATTTTTCCTGAAGTCCAATTTGTCTATTCTTTCTCTTGCTAACCTGAGACTTTGTGTTCTGTCCAAGAAATCGTAGCCCAAATCAGTGTCGTGAAGATTCTCCATTTTGCCCGTACCTTGGTTTCCTCCCTTCCCCACCTCTTCCTTGACTCCCTCAAGCATCTTCATGATAAGTGGTTTTTAGGTCTTTGTCTAGTATGTTTGCCTTTAGGTCTATTTCAGGGTCAGTTTCTGTTGAGTATTCTTTCCCTTTGAATCGACTATACTATACTTTCCTCTTTCTCTCTCTTTCTTTCTTTCTTTCTTTCTTTCTTTCTTTCTTTCCTTCTTCCTCTTTCTTTCTTTCTTTCTTTCTTTCTTTCTTTCTTTCTTGAACACTGGACATTTGAATCTAATAATGCGGTAACTCTGGAAATCTCCCTGATCACCAGGGTCTGCTGGTTTTTGTTACTGATTTATTTATTTTATTTTATTTTTTTATTATTATTGGACGCTATCTCTGTGCCAAGGATCAGCCTCAGGTATAAATTTAATGTCTTCTCAGGTCTTTCCCGGGTCTTTCCCTGGACACACATGGTCACTTTCTAATTTTCTCTGTATATCAGTTGTTTTTCTGAATGTGCTTGTCTTAAATGTTGGGATTATGAAAGGGGAAAAAGTGAAAAATCAAGGTGGGAGTAGGGAGAGCCTACCATTTAAATCTCCCAAAGTCACCTTAGCTGGAGGGGGCGGGGCTTGCAGGAACTGGGGCGGGGGGAGGTGCCACTTTGCAGCTGCCTGCCTCTGTGTCTGCACTCTGATCAGAGAACACAGAGTCCCAGTGCTTGGAGGAAGGGTCCTTTTTGCCCACCCTGTCCCCCCAGGCTGTGTGAAGGCAAATGTACTTCAGCCATTGGCTCCACACTGCTACTTCATGACTTAAAGGTTTTTTTTTTTTTTTAAGTTTATTTATTTATTTTGAGAGAGAGAGTGGGGTAGGGGCAGAGAGAGGGGGGAGAGAGAATCCCAAGCAGGTTCCATGCTGTCTGCACAGAGCCTGATGCAGGGCTCAAACCCACAAACCGTGAGATCATGACCTGAGCTGAAATCAAGACTCAGGCACTTACCCGACTGAGCCACCCAGGTACCCCCATGACTTAAAGGTTTTTAAAATCGTATGGGGTTTTACATATGGAATGTCCCCGTTCATGGGAAGCACCCTCCATCACTGTCCTGGAGGCACCCAGCTTAGCCCAGATGGAGAAGGATGATGCCTGCCTGTTACACCCAGACATGGTCAGGGCACACCTGGGGGATATGGTGTTTAGACTGGAGGGTGACAGGGAGAGAATGTGGCCTTGTGTCAGGCTGTCTTGACTTTGAAACTGGGACTGCCACTTACTAGCTGTGTGACTATGATGTGTCATGTAACCTCTCCAAGCCTCAGTTTCCTTATTTGTAAACTGGGGAAGACACCAGTACCTGCTTCCTAGGGAAGCCCACGGCAAGTTGTGAAATCCACAAAAGCATTTATCGGAGAGCAGGAACTGTCAGCTCTTGTCTTCGTAATCCAGAAAAGGAACAGCATTCACACATCAAAAGCAGTAGTTTTGCAGGATTGTTAATGATATGCAAAATGCTCTTGAGAAGAGGTTAAGTGAAAGTTACACACAGACTACGCGTCAACCTTTGTTTAAAGATGCTTATACATTTGCCTAAGTAAAAGACTGAGGAGAAATACATTGACAGGAGGGATTATAGGTGATTTTAAACGATCTACTTTATATTTTTTTGTGTTTTCAAATTTTTCTCCAGTGAGCACAGGATTACTTTTATAATCTTTAAAATGTGTTTTATGGAAACAAAAACACAATTCTTTTTTTTTTAATGTTTATTTATTTTTGACAGAGACAGAGACAGAGACAGAATGTGAGTGGGTTAGGGGCAGAGAGAGAGGGAGACACAGAAGCAGAAGCAGGCTCCAGGTTCTGAGCTGTCAGCACAGAGCCTGACACGGGGCTCAAACTCACGAGCTGTGAGATCATGACCTGAGCCAAAGTCGGACACTCGACCGACCGAGCCACCCAGGCGCCCCTAAAAAACACAATTCTTATAGACCCTGCCCATTGCCCCATGGTCCTTGGCTCTGGCCAACAGGTGTCCTTCCCAGAGTTTTGCAGACTGGCACCGGGGACAGAATCCCAGCCTGGGCCCGCAGCACCCTTGGGGGGCTTCTACCCCTGCATGTGGAGAGCTCCCTCCAGATGAGGGTGACCACAGAGGGCTCAGGCACGAGGCCGGGGCCTCCACCTCTGGTGGCACTCCAGTCCTGGGTCCAGGGGCACTTGAAGTTGGAACAGATCTGTCACTCTCCACCGTCTGGTCCTTTAACCTGCCTTCACTGGAGCGACGGCCAAACAGCTTCTCAAAGCAGTCTCTCTTTTCTTAACCTTGTTCAGGCTGGTTTTATCACTTGCAGCCAAAAAGGTCCAGAGTAATGCCAAATGACAGCAAGCGGAGGCAAAGTGGAGACGCCGAGGAGAAGGTGGCATGTGTGAGACCATGTGGAAGATGTGTCCCCTGGAGGACCAGGGCCTTGGCCAAAGCTCACTGTCCCTGCTGTCTCTCTCTGTCCCTCTTGTCACTGTCTCTCTCTCTCTTTCCCGTTTTCTCAGCCCCAGTATCTGAATTTGACCCCTCCTTTCATGGTCCATTTTCCACCCACCTCTTCCTCAGCCCAAGCCTCCAGCGAGCTGTCTCCTGGGTCCTCCCACCTGCCCCAGCCTACCTGCCACCCTCCTTTGTCGAGCTTTCTCCCATCCAGGGGTCAATGGCCCAGCTCCTTTTCCCCAAGATTCAACATCAGCCCCTCCCCCTCCCCAAATCTAAGCTGGAAGTCCCAAAAGACTCTCCCTCTCCTTGCTTCTCTGCATTCCATCAACACGCCCAGGTACCTTACCTCCTGGATTGTTCTGGAATCTGCCTCCCACCCCTGCTTTGATTTAGTCTCCAGTCATCTCTTGCTTGAATTATTTTCAGAGTTCTAAATAGTTTCTCTGACTCCACTCTTGTTCCCCCCAAGCCCACCTACCTGGGTGAGATTGTAGAATCCCATCATGCCTCTCTGCCCTGGGGGGGGGGCCCTGCGGAGGGCCCCATCGGCCCCTGGAAAATCCCAAGATCACTCTCTGGGCCTCTGGCCTTGGAAATCACACTGGTTGTTGTCGTTCCCTGCTCAGAGTATGATGTTTCTCTCCTCTGGGCCTTTGCTCAGGCTGTTACCCTCTGGGTCCTTCCCTCCCTGCCTGGCTCACTCTGCCTTATCAGTTAGACTCAGACTCTCTGCCAGACCCTCCTTCACTGCCAGCTGCACCCCTGCCATATCCAAGTACCTGGGGAGGAAGATTCTCTGCATTTCCACCATGGTTTCCAGTCACATCCTCAGAAATCAGTGCTTCCCACTAAGCCATGAGTACGTCAAGGGCTGGGGCCTCTGTGGTGTGGTTTGGAGCCAGGGACCCACAGTTCTCTGCAAATATCAAAGGAGCCCCCAGGGTCTGTGAAGGAAGGAAAGGTCACTGAGCACTGTCTGGCCGGGCTGCAGGGCATAGACGGGCAGGCTGTGAGTACTGGTACCAGGGTTAATGCTCTGCGGGGGCTTTGCTGTCCTGAGTGGAAGGCTCTTCCTCCAGGCCAGGAGGACATTATCCTTAGGAGTAAAAGCTGTCTGGCCTCTGGAGAGGTCTCTAAACCCGGGACTCCCCTGTCCTGCCTGAGGGTCGGGAGCAGTTGAAGCAGCTCCCTCTGGCACAGAGAGGAGAGATCTTTCCCGTCATCAAGCTGGAAACATCAGAGCACAGTGGAACTTCATCATCAATTAAGTGCATGCTCTGTTTCAGCCCTGGGAGGGGTACTCCTGGGGTGGGAAGGTGAGCCCTGAGCTTCAGTCTAGCAAGGCAGGTGGGTGAGCAGACAACAAAAATGGCGCCGAGTGGAGGGCAGCTGGGCAGGCACGGGCTGCCCTCGGGGCACAGAAAAGCAGGCAGAGGCAGCAGGAGGCACAAAGGGCCCAGGGTTTTGGTTCCTCTGGAAACGGGGGATAATGATACCTACCTGCGCTAGTCAGCTATTATCATAGTAATGCTGTGTGACAAATAGTCCTCACACTCAGTGACTGATAACAGAACCAGTCTTTATTCTCAAACTCGAGGGTCTCAGATGACTGTAGCTCAGCTGATCCAGGGTGGGTGCGGACGGACTGCTAAGTTTTGGGCTGTGGGGGTGCCTGGGTTTGGACTGAGTTCAGATGTGATCCACCTGTCTGTTCTGGGGCACAGGGTGAAAGCTTTCCGGGGAAGCTTTTCTTACCCCGGGGTTCTGGAGAGCAAGCAAGGAGCCAAACTGTGCCAGCATATTTAATGTTTCCGTTTCTGTTCTGTCCACTAGCATTCCATTGGCCAAAGCAAGTCATGGGGTCAAGTTCAGCTTCAGTGGAGTGGGGAAGTGCATCCTGAAGGAATGTGAAAGTTTGCTGAATAATTAAACACCCAGCTGTTGCCACTGCCTCAGAGAGTTGCTGTAGGATGAGACGTGGTGCCACTCGCCTGAGCACATGGTAGTGAGTGCTTATTAGGTGCTAACCATTATCGAGGGGATGTAAGGACAGGCCATATCCTGAATGTCTTGATAAATCATGTTAAAGATGTTCATGTTTGAATTTTCTCCCTGAGGACAGTGGGGAGCTATTGAGACTTTCATCAGGAGGGTGACATAGTTTGATTTGGATTTTATTTATTTATTTATTTATTTTTCAATATATGAAATTTATTGTCAAATTGGTTTCCATACAACACCCAGTGCTCATCCCAAAAGGTGCCCTCCTCAATACCCATCACCCCCCCTCCCCTCCCTCCCACCCCCCATCAACCCTCAATTGACTCGGATTTTAGAGTGATCCCTCTGGAAGCACAGTGGAGGATGGTCTGGAGGAAGTGAGGCAAGGGCACACCTCAGGCCGGGGATGATGAACAGGAAGTCATCATGGGAAAGGAAAGGTGCCATGAATTCCTGAAATGTCAAAAAGTGGTCTGTGGGATAAAGAAAGAGATGGAGTGTGGAGGGGAGGGAAGTGCTCAGGGCGGCTTCCTGGTTCTTGGCTTGGGTGACAGGGACGTGATAATGAGATCCTCCAGCTGGGAACGCAGAAGGAGCAGGTGGATGGGGAGTGGGGGGCGGGAGGGATGAGCTGGCTTGGACATGTTGGATGTGAGATTCTTGCAGACATGCAGATAGACGTGCAGATCTTGGAGTTTAGGAGGAGAATTCGGACACGGGGCATATGCATTTGGGAGTCATGTCAACTACACTAGGCAGCGAGGGAGTCCTCAGTCATCCCAGTTTCCAGGGGTTGGAAAATATGCTGTGTGGGTATAAAGGAATTTTCACTGGCATACAATAACATGTGGCCGACATTGCTAGTTCCTTTCAGCTCTCCATTCTCACGTTCTTCTTCCAGACTGAACCCTGAAATTATTTGGAGGTAGCAAGGCTCAGGTAAAAGACTGCAATCACTGGCCTCCCTATCTAGCTAATAAGTTACAAGTAGAAGTAACGTCTCTGAATTCTGGGAAAGTTCCTTAGAACATAGGGCCATGCCTTTCTCTTCCTTTCTCTATCCTACAGCCTGGTAGTCAGATGCGATGGCTGGAGCTCTAGCAGCCACTTTGGACTAGGAAGCCAAGAGCCGAATCCTGGGCGGCTGTGGTGAAGAGAAAAGAGTCTGCATTTCCAACACCTTCCTGGAGATTCTATACCAGCCCTGGACTGCTTTTTTACCTAGAAACAAAGAAAACCTCTCTTGTCAAGCCACTGGTATTTTTTTTTTTCTGTTAAATTCAGCTGAACTTAGTCCTAATGAAAACATTATGATTCTGCGGTATTTGGTCAAGCTATAGCCTTGTACCTGCAGGCATTTCCAGTCAGCTGCGTTAATCTCTGCGGGTTGGACAGTGAAATTCAAACGCCTGGGTTTGCACGGCGAAGGTGTGCTGCGCCACCTGGTGGACACCTGTCAGATGGCACTTCTTTGGAAGAAAGCGCCCCGCAGAGCTGGGAACTGGGATGCTTTCTTTCCTGGCCTGTCCTGCTTCTGCCAGCAGCGATCTGCACCCCAACTTGCTACTTTGATCCCAGTCCCAAGCCATCTTTTAGCCGGCGACGAAGTGAGGGCTCCAGAGTCCTAGATGTCAGTGGACCTCTGAGAAGTCCAGGAACTCCTGACTGCCCTGAGTCTGCCCTGTCAGGTGTGCTCCCAGAACCACCTGGGGCTGTTTCTAGCTATTCCTGCTGGCAGTGCTCCCCACCCCACCAGGTTGAGGACTTCTGTACTAAATAAAGGGTTCCATGTGACCTCTTCTTCTGCAGACTCTGGTCTCAGAGCAATAGTTAAAGCAGGAGACGAGGTGGGGGGCGATGAGTCACTGCCTCACTGAGCAGGAAATGAACACCAAGGGAGCCTAACCTGGCGGCAGGGCTGGAACAAATGGATTTGTGGCCTTTTGAGCCGCTGGCGAAGGAGGCTCCTGTGGGCGAGCTTATTAATGCTTCCTTCCGCTGACCGCCGGTGCAAACCCGAAATGGCCAGCACTGTCGAAAGTCGAGTTCAAACCTGCAAAAAACATGAGTCCTGGAGTTTCAGAAATTCCAGAGATTTGGTGGCACCTGGGCACAGGACACCTAGGGTTACTCTCCGGGACAGTGTGCAACCCGGCATCTGCCTTCTTTCTCTGGGCTCCGTTTGGTACACAGGGAGGCAGAAAACCTTCCAGCCCTGACATGGTGCTGCCACGGGGGCCTTTGTGATGGACGTGGCCTTAGGTCACTAAGCAGAGGTAGCGAAGGCTTTGGGGGTAGCACGAAGAAGAGCGGGAAGATGGTTTCTCCAGCTTTTACCCCAGAGCAGAGGTGGACCGCCTGCCGCTTTGGTGGCGTGTGTGTGGGGAGGTGGGTGCTGCGTGGGCAGTGGTGGGATTCATCACACTGAGGCACAGCCTTGGTTTTCCCTGGTGGGGAGGGGAGGAGAGGAGAGGGCAGACGGAGCAGCCCAGGGTCAAGGACAGCGGGGCGGTGAATGTTAAGAAGATTGAGCTGGCCGGGGCTCCTGGGTGGCTCAGTCCGTTAAGCCTCTGACTTTGGCTCAGGTCATGATCTCGCGGAGTACGGTTCGTGAGTTCGACTCCCACGTCGGGCTGGCTGCTGTCAGCCTGTCAGCGCAAAGCCCGCTTTGGATCCTCTGCCCTTCTCCCTCTGCCCTTCCCCTGCTTGCACTCTCTCAGTGCAACGTTTAAAAAAAAAAAAAAGAAGATTGAGCTGGAAGAAGAAACAAGATCAGGGTGGAGGGGTGGGGTGCAGGAAACACACCCCCAGTCCAGAAGCTGTGTACCTCAGGACTGGGAGGAAGGAGCTTGGAATCAGCCTGGCATGGCGGGTCTCCCAGGTTGTGGGACTTGAGCAGATTCGTGGGCGTGGATTGGCAGAGCTGGGGCCAGGCCAGGCCCTGCAGCTGCCCATGGGCCACTGGGGTTAGAGTCCTACTTCCTGTGATTAGGACCTAGAAACCAGGAAGCCCCTGCCACCTAACTCTTTATCCATTTTATTCTTAAAAAGACAACGAGAAAATTCTTTTTTTTTAAAATGTTTTTACTTATTTTTGACAGAGAGAGACAGAGCATGAGTGGGGGAGGGGCAGAGAGAGAAGGGGAGACACAGAATCTGAAGCAGGCTCCGGGCTCCGAGCTATCAGCACAGAACCTGAGGTGGGGCTTGGACTCACGAACTGCGAGATCATGACCTGAGCCGAAGTTGGACACTTAATCGACTGAGACACCCAGAAGCCCCAATAAATTTTACTTGAAAGAGAGAGAGAGAGAGAGAGAGAGAGCATGAGTGGGGCAGAAGGGCAGAAGGAGAGAGAAAATCCCAAGCAGGCTCCGACGTGGGGCTCAATCCCATGACCCTGGGATGAAATCAAGAGTTGGACGCTCAACTGACAGATCCGCCCAGGTGCCCCGGGAATAATAATAATAATAATTATTATTATTATTTTTAAATTTTTTAACGTTTATTCATTTTTGAGACAGAGAGAGACAGAGCATGAACAGGGGAGGGTCAGAGAGAGAGGGAGACACAGAATCCGAAACAGGCTCCAGGCTCTGAGCAGTCAGCACAGAGCCCGACGCGGGGCTCGAACTCACGGACCGCGAGATCGTGACCTGAGCCTAAGTCGGACGCTCAACCGACTGAGCCACCCAGGCGCCCCAATAATAATTATTTTTTAATGTTTATTTTTGAGAGAGACAGAGACAGAATGCGAGTGGGTTAGGGGCAGAGAGAGAGGGAGACACAGAATCCAAAGCAGGCTCCAGGCTCTGAACCGTCAGCACAGAGCCTGACGCGGGGCTGGAACCCACGAACCGCGAGATCACGACCTGAGCGAAGTCGGATGCCCAACCGACTGAGCCACCCAGGCGCCCCAACAATGAAAAATTCTTAAAGGAATCCCAGTACCTGCTGGCTCTGAGACAAGGGTTTCTATGTGACCTCCCCTCTCCCCACCCCCCAGCCTCCCCAAAGCTGAGGCTGCCTTCCCTGAAAGGCCTCTAAACGCAACAGGTTCTTGTTTCTCTAAATTGTCTGGCTTCCTTTTTGTTATGTAAAGCAACCAGATTCACTCCAAGCTTTCTGTATTTGCATCTCCACCTGGAGTGGAGCAAAACACAGCAGCATTCTGTTTTCCTCGGGAAGGAAATGTGCTGGGGCTGGAGGAGGGGGGAGGGAGTGTAAATCTGTTTTTCTCTCTTCTTTTCTCTTGGTGGGATCTTTGTACTCTTTTGCAAAGAAGGTTGGGGGCGGGCTGGGGGTGTCTCTTCCTACTCGGAACCCAGCCCTGTGTTTCTCCTTCTGCTGTTGCAGATGGGGGTGCCTGCCAGCATTTCTTTCCAGGAAGCGCTGGGACTTTGGCCCTGTCTTGGGGGGGTGGGGGGGTGGGATGCATAGAACCAATCCCGTTCCATTTTCCCAGAGTCTGAGCCCCTGGCAAGTATGGGTGGATGGAGGCGTATGTAACTAGGGTCCCCCTCCTGGGTACATCTGCCACCCGTCCCCCACCCCCTAACCAAACACGCAGAGATGTCTAGGCAGCTCTGAGAGTTTCCCTGTCGCCGACCCTATATTCTGGGGTCTGTGAGCTGCTGGGGCCTTGGGCCAGCCTGCGCACACAGGAGGCAAATTATGGGATGTGCTCATGATCTGGGTGGAACAGTCTGCTTACACCAAAGGGTGTGGTCAGGGCTCCTCCTCGGGGAGATTAACCCCAAGGACCACTGAGTGGACCTCTCTTTGGGTCCAGATGACCCTGGCACTATCTGACCACCACTGGTCCTGTTTCCTAGGGGCCAACGTGGCTCTGAGCCAATTTACTGAACAATCGGAGCTGGATGGGGTGCAAGGTGGGAACAGAGGGTCCCCCTCTTCGTTTGCTGCCTTTCAACTTGTTCTGTTCCCAAGACCCTTCCTAGGTCCCTCTCCTCTGTTCTGTCTCTCTGGGGACAGGTCCTGCGGCTGTGGCTCCTAAGCTAGAAGTTCCACCAGCGGGAGGCCCTGGTGGGAGACTGACTGGGGAGGGGGGCGGTGTCTTTGCCCTCCTCTCTCTCCAGCAGGGACGGACAGGCCTGCAGAGGTCCAGCTTCCCCTGTTGAGCCTGGCCACTGGGTCTGGGAACACCTTTTCCTTTCGCTGTCCCTGGTCCTGGACAGGAAGTATCTTATCTGCTATTGCCCGGTGCCTGCCTTCTTCTTAGTTCCTCCAGCCCCCTGAACTAGGGGGTCTCTGTGCTAGTACCCCAGGGTTTCTGCTTCCTGTATCCGGCTGGTTCCTTTATCCTGGCCCTAATGACACTGGCAGCAAATCTTACAATCGCTTTTTGATTACGTTCCGATATTAAACAGCCCCATCAGGTTAATTTAAAAGTCCCTTCTGTCATCCACTCCAAGGTTTTCCTCTCCTCCCAGGCCCAAGGTCCTGGCCTGGAGATAAGTTGGGTTGGCTTCCCCTCCCTGTCTGCTCTCTGCACAGGCTCCTGGAGGCCAGGCTGGGGTGGGAGACGGATTGAGGAAACATTGTTCTGCTGATGTGGCCTGTTCAGGCTGTGCTTGGGCTCTGGATGGCAGATGGCAGATGGCAGATGGCAGATGGCAGATGGCAGATAAGTGAGGCCCATTAGGTTGAGGACAAGGTGGAGAGCAGGGAGCTGTAGGGGGACCCTCTCCTGCTGGGTCTGGGACATATATGCAGAGAGCAGGGAACTCATGGTTGGAACTTTGGGGTCGTATGATGCTCAAAGATGTCGAGGAAGTACATGAAATTTTAGGTCTTACATTAAAAATACACAGGAGTCCTAGGGGCACCTGGGTGGCTCAGTCGGTTGAGCACCTGACTTCAGCTCAGGTCATGATCTTGTGGTTTGTGGGTTCGGGCCCCGCGTGGGGCTTTGTGCTGACAGCTCGGAGCCCAGAGCCTGCTTCGGATTCTGTGTCTCCCTCTCTCTCTGCCCCTTCCCTGTTCACGTTCTGCCTCTCTCTCTCAAAAATAAATAAACGTTAAAAATTTTTTAAAAAAATAAGTGGAGGTTCTGTATGCTTAATACTATCAGCTTTGGGCTTTACAGAAGATCCATAGACACTGAAAACCCATTCTCTTGGGACTTTTCCAGGCCTTGTTCTCATCCTTTGGGGTTTGTTTTTTTAATTTTTTTTAAATTAATTTATTTATTTTGAGAGAGAGAGATACAGATTGTGAGTGGGGGAGAGGCAGAGAGAGAGAGGGAGACACAGAATCTAAAGTAGGCTCCAGGCTCTGAGCTGTCAGGGCGGAGCCCAACTCGGGGCTCAAACTCCCGGACCGTGAGGTCATGATCTGAACCTAAGTCGGAGGCTTAAACAACTGAGCCACCCAGGCTCACCGCCCCCCACCCCCCAATTTTAAACATGGCTGAGAAAAACTTTGTTGATTTTAAATATTGTATCAGTTGTTATAAAAGTGCTTTGTTCAAATCCTATAATGTTCGGGCTCTTTCACCTTTTTACTGCCATGCAAATAAAAGCTCCCCGGGTTCCTGGAATATGAAGCACAACGAACGTTTGTTTGCTTAATTAACATCCCTTGGGCACCAGGGAACCCAGACTAATGTTGCCCGGACCACAGCCACACCTTCCCACCAGATTCCCTGGGTAGGAACAGGCAACCAGAACAATATGGCAAAGGAAAGCAAGGTCACACTAATGGTCAGCTAGGGGTGGGTCCCCCAGCCTAGTGGACGAGCCCACGCAGCTTCTCTTTAGGGGAGACTACAGTAGATAAGGGAAGTGGGGGAGCTTTTCTCTAGCCCCTCCAAAGCCCAGACTCCAGTCTCAGATCTTCCTACCAGTGAGGTGCAGGGCAAGGAGAAAATGATGGCTACCCCTCCCCCCACAATTGGATGGATGATGAAGAACAGGAATGGGACGGGTTGGCCAACTCCCAGATCTTCATTCAGGGGTGTGATAGGGAAGAGAGAACTGCATCGGTGGGCTGATTATATTCCCCATGCCTTCTCTTTGGGATTGGAGGAGAAAGTCTGGGGAGAGGTAGGGACCCAGGAAGAAGCAGGCTGCTTTCTCCATCAGTTCCATCAATGAGCAACGGGAGTCCCTCCCGTTCCCCTCCCTTTCTCTTTTAAAATTTGGATTTTATTTATTTATTTATTTATTTATTTATTTTTCATGTTTTATTTATTTTTAAGAGAGAGACAGAGCATGAGCAGGGGTGGGGCCAAGAGAGAGGGAGACACAGAATCCGAAGTAGGCTCCAGGCTCCGAGCTGTCAGCACAGAGCCTGACGCGGGGCTTGAACTCACGAACCGCGAGATCATGTTTTTATTTTTTAATCCTGAGAATATAGTACCCATTCGAAACCATTAAAATCCAAATTTTAGGGGCGCCTGGGTAGCTCAGTTGGTGAAGCATCCGACTTTGGCTCAGGTCATAATCTCGCGGGTTGTGGATTCAAGCCCCACGTCGGGCTCTGTGCTGACAGCTCAGAGCCTGGAGTGTGCTTCAGATTCTGTCTCCTTCTCTCTCTCTGCCCATTCCCCACTTGCACTCTGTCTCTCTGTCTCTGTCTCTGTCTCTCTCAAAAATAAATAAGCATTGAAAACAATAACGAGAAGTCAGCACTGGAGAGAAGGCACCCTGGCAGTGGCTGTGTGGGTGATTATTGCTCTCCCTAGGGTGGGCAGGGCCTGGAGGAACCCAGAAACTGACCTGCCCCTCCATTGCCCCGCCCTCCCCGTCCTTCCCTCTGCTCCACCCTTCCACCCCCCTCCCTCTTCCTCCGAGTGAGGATACATCCAGGAATCAGGTCTGCAACCCAGAGCAGGGCCCTCCCCCTGCCCACGCTGGCTCCCTGATCTTGGACTTCAGCCTCCAGAACTGCCAGCCATAAACTTCTGCTGTTTATAAGGCACCCAGCCCGTGGTATTTTGTTACACACTAATTGTGTGTGACAGGCAACCAATTTCATTAGTATCTTCCTGCCTGTCTTTCTAGGGCATGTATAGACCCCGAAGACCTTTCTCCACCAGTGCAGAGAATGTCCTCGCCCATACAATTTCTTTCACAATCACCTGGAATTGCGTTGTGTGGATGCAGCATTGTTTATTCAGACCTGCAGGATCTCACTAGTAGATGGATATTTGGGTTGCTTCCAGACTTGGCTATCACGGACGCTACCGTAGTGAATCACACATGCGCATGTTTTCCCCGTGTTGGTAGCTAGATCTCTGCGTTAAAGCCCTAGGAGTGGGATCAGTGTGTCACGGGGTAAAGGTGCTTTCTGCAGCGTCTTCCTTGGCTGAATCACTTTGCATGCCCATCAGTGACATCCCACAGGCCCCGGCAGAATCCCAAGACGCAGCTGTCGGTCTATTTTTTAAAGCCAATCTGCTAGGTAAATCTAGTATTTTGGTGAGTGTCATTTGCCCTAGTAATAGAGGTCTTTTCTGGGGTGGAGTGGACCAAGGTGAAGGGAGGTCAAGGCCACTTGCTTTCTCATCTGAGTGTATCTCACATGCATGACCTACTGCGTGGCCTCGCCCCCTGTGCCTCCCGCAAGAAGCAGCACAAGGAGTGGAGCCTGAGGGGTTTGTTGCCTGTCCCTGGGGGGCACTTGGGCTTCTAGGTGGGGTTAGCTGGGGGTCCTTCACACAGGCCTGTAAGTCCCATTATAACTAAAAGGGTCAGGCATTAAGCAGTCCCCCTCCTCCTCAGGGATCCAGCGCTGGACGTAGTTGGGGCCATTGTCCCGCGGCCACACGATCACGGGGTCTCTGGACGCCAGGGATGGGTCCTCATCGAAGAAGTTGAAAGGCCGGAGCAGGAAGCCCACAGAGTTCCCTGGTGTGGCAGTGTTAGGGATGTCCTCTGAGTGGGGGATGTGCAGGAAGCCCACTGTGACCCAGGCCACCAAGTCCTGTGGGAAAGAGGGGTGGGCAGGGCAGGGGAAGCTCAGAGAGGAGAGGGGTGGGCAGCCCCCTCAGACCCCATTAAAAAAATTTTTTTTTTACATTTATTTGTTTTTGAGAAACAGAGTGAGACAAAGTGTGAGTGGGGGAGGGTCAGAGAGAGGAGACACAGAATCTGAAGCAGGCTCCAGGCTCTGAGCTGCCAGCACAGAGCCTGACGCGGGGCTTGAACCCACGAGCTGTGAGATCATGACCTGAGCCGAAGTCGGAAGCTCAACCGACTGAGCCACCCAGGCGCCCCCCTCAGACCCCATTTTTAAGGGGCAGACCACTGAGCTTGCCCGCCACACGGCGAGCGGCTGCCGTCCATCTTGGAACCGGGCACAGATCTGGTCTCGGGCTAGGGCTTGGGGAAGGCGGGGCCAGTACCTCATTTTCGATGTTCTCATTGTTTTTAAGAAACTCCTCAAAGACCACAGGTGGGTCCCAGGGGTCATTCTGGTTATAGATGCTGCTGCTGCACACTTCTGATTCCCGGTACTTGGTCACGGCCAGGGGGTACCTGCCCGGAAGAGACACCAGGTGGCTTTGGGGGCCAGGGAACCTCCCAGCCCTTCCGAACGATGGCGGAAAGTTACTGCCTTCCCCCAAATGTGAGATCATCTCCGGGGCGTCAGCCAGACTGACCAACCGTCAACCGAGGCTCTGGTGCTTGGCAGGGCCCTCCACCCCTCCCCCCTCCCCAAACACAGAGCCCCAGACACACACATGCTTGCAGGTCCAGAGACACCACCAAGAGGACTCAGAATCTCATAGATAGAAACATAGATGCACACAGACATTTGAACACTGAGAGGAGCCTGAGGCCCTTCTCTGCCTCCCAAGCCTCCCTTACCTGGCCCAGGTGATAGCCTGCTCCTCCTGCCAACCCAGGGGCAGCACCTGGTCGGCCATGGAGTGGATCTGAAGTCGGTAGCTGCGCTTATGGCCCCAGCGGTTCTTCCTGGGACTGGCAAAGAGCAGGTACTTGGGCAGAGGCTGTCTGAAACGAAAGGCCGCCTGGCGCTCCCGATGGTAACTTGTCTGCTCCAGGGTCGGCTGCACCAGCTGGTGTCTGGGGCTCCAGGGATTGGTGATATTTTCTAGCTTCATCTGCAGGGTCTGGAAGCTATTTTTGGTGCCTACAGGTGTTCAGGAAGAAGGAGGATGAGAACCAAGCCCCCTGACCTGAAATATCCTCATTCTGTGCTCGGATCCCCATCCCAGACACCCTCTGAGAGCAAACCACCAGGAGAGGAGCACAGAGGATCTCGGGGATGCACACCGAGCTTTCTGTAGGGGTAGGAGGAAGGGATTAAAACCAAGAAACCGTGGAGGAACGAGAAGACTCTGAGTCAGGCCTGTTCTGATAGTGATTTGAGGTCAAGCCAAGTCTGTCATGATGCCCCTGCCATATTCTATGGGGACATCATCAATCCAGGAGACAAGGAGTATTGTGGATGACATCTTAGGGTGCTGGGCAGCGACATTTCCTATACTCCAAGGCAATGTCTCCACCGTAACCCTCTGCAAGTGCACCTTTCTGCCTAATCCATCCCCTTGCGGGGGGGCCGATGCAGCCCCCTTGCTGGGGAAGGGCAGGGTGTCACATTCACTGCTTTTCAGGGGTTCACAGATTTCTAGCAAAGGCTCCTGATTTTATGATGCAAGTGTTTGGTGGGAGGGTCTTTCCAGAGCCCAAGTCCTACCTGCCACATCCAGGTCGACGCGGTAATGCACTAAGTGAGTGTGCATGTTGCCAAGCAGGTGTGTGTGCAAGCGGGTCCCATGGCGCAGCCCCTCTGGGGTATAGAAGGTGGCGTGGACGTAGCCGGTGGCATGCATCTTGGCCTCCATCACCCCGTTGGGGTAGAAGATGAAGTCCCAGATATAGTCATAGTTGTAGACTGTTGACGTTGTTCGTAGCACCAGCACCTGGCCCTGCAGGCCTGCATAGAAGTTGAAGCCGCCGCTGAAGTTGGAATTGAAGTGTCGCCTGAGGGGCACTCCCGTGGGCATCTCAAAGACACAGAGGGCGCGGGGGTAGCGCACCGGGTCATCGGCATCGTAGTAGTGGAGGGCATCTAGGAAGGTGGCTGTGTCCGGGCAGTCGATGCCAGGGGCTAGCTCATGAGTGACGCTGCCCAAGCCCCAGCCCACGTCGATGTACTTGGTCTGCATGCCCGCAGGCGTGTGTCCTCCATACAGAGCCACCGCCTCCTGCACGCTCACCTCATAGGCTACACGCTCGCACCCGAAGTGCACGTTCAGGACCTGTAGCCCCGAGGAGGAACGCAGCCTGAAGGAGAAGCTCCAGCCGCCGTAGAACACGGTGTTGCCCTCCAGCCGGTAGCGGGGACCTTGGGGCTGGACCAGGCGGGGGCCAGTCACATTGATGGGGGTGGGGAAGTCCCCACGTGGCTTGTAGGAGGAAAAAAGGGGTGGCTCCTCCGTGCTCTTTTCACTCTTGCCCTTGGGCGATGGGTCCTCCAGAACCACCACGTCTACCTCTCCGTCCTCGTACTTCCGCGCCAGCTCTTCCGGGCTCCGGTAGAACTTCCCATTGTACCAGACCCGCTCCACCGTCCAGTTTTGGGCGTCGGTGCTTCTGTGATCCAGGAGGAGCTCCAGCCCAGTGGGGTGCAAGAAGTAGCCTTCTACAAAGCGCTGCAAGATAAACCAAGAGCGGCGCTCGCCGGAGGCCAGGCCCCGAGGCGCCACATCTGTGAAAGTCAGGCATCGGGAGTGACAATCTTGGTAGGAGAAGCCTGTGGTATCGAGGAAAAACTGGTGCAGGGGCTTCGTGGCCTCTTTCAGGGCGTGGCCCAGGAGGGCATACTCCTCCGAGGAGATGGGCCTGGAGGCCCAGGTGGCCTGGTGCCCAGGCTTGGGGGGCAGCTCTCTCATGTAGTAGGGCCATGGCAGGGGCCCCACAGCGAACTCGGTGACGTTGGGGTGCTCCTGGGCTCCGAAGAAGATGACGGCACGTGCCTCCCGCACGGGAGGCCTTCCACCTTTGTCCAGAAATTTCAGTACGTGTTGCTTCTTGGGCAGCAGCATCTCAATGAGGAACACGGAGTTCTTGGCCATGGTCGGTGTTCGGGAAGGCTCCAGCCTCAGCTCCTTATGGGACCAGAGGAAGTTGCGCACGGCCTTCAGCTCTTGGGCACTCAGGTCCTCGAACACCCTGGCCTTGTGGTGCAGGGTCTGTGGGGTGCACTTGGTCGCGGCCACTGTCTGCAGCGCCAAGATGGTGGCAATGGCCCAGCCAAGGGCCAGGGTCTCTCGCTGCATGGCTCTGGAATGGAGTAGCAGAGATGAACTTAGTTGTTTTATGGGAGGAAGTGAGTTTCCACGAGCCCTGCACAGCGATGTCCCTTGGCTGGGTGGTTTTCCTGCAGCCTCAGCCCCCTCCCTCACCCATTCCAGTGGGAGCCAGGCCTCCATGGCAGCTGGGGTCCCGATGCTGCTCAGGTCTGTGCTTCCCATCAATTGTAATTCTGCCCTCTCCTTGCTCATCTGCAGGCCTCTGCGAGTCCTGTGCATTTTCTTACCTAATGAACTCATTTTGCCCTTTTCTGTGTATTTGCTCAGCAGGGCAGAACTTTGGGTTCTTACCTCTCCACCTTGAGTGCTGGTTGTGTCATTAGGTATTGACAGCAAAACTACATTTCTGATACAATATGATATTTTTCATGTAGATACATTTTGAAATTTAGTGTAGAAGTTCAAAGAGTCAGCCCCAGGGTCAGGCTGCTTGCGCTCGGGTCCTCGTATGTGTTACCACTAGGACCAGCTGTGTGACCTTGGGCAAGTGGCTCAGGGTCTCTGGGCCTCCACTTTTTCAACTACACAATGGAAATAATGACTGCGACAGCTACCTCTAGAACTGATGCAACAAATAAATTGGACAATAAAGATAACGTGTTTAGAATTATGCCTACCTTCTAGGAAGCACCCAAGAAATGCTAGCTACTCTTCTTTTTAATTTTTTTTAAGTTTATTTATTCATTTTGACAGAGAGAGGGAGAGAGAGAGAGCGCGCATGAATCAGGGAGGGGCAGAGAGAGAGAGAGAGAGAGAAAATCCCAAGCAGGCTCTGCGCTGACAGCCTGATGCGGGGCTCGAACTCAAGAACCATGAGATCATGACCTGAGCCGAAGTCGAGTTGGATGCTAAACTGACTGAACCACCCAGGCGCCCCTACTCTTCTTTTTATTTATTTATTTATTTTTTTTTAAATTTATTTTTTTTTTTCAACGTTTATTTATTTTGGGACAGAGAGAGACAGAGCATGAACGGGGGAGGGGCAGAGAGAGAGGGAGACACAGAATCGGAAACAGGCTCCAGGCTCCGAGCCATCAGCCCAGAGCCTGACGCGGGGCTCGAACTCACGGACCGCGAGATCGTGACCTGGCTGAAGTCGGACGCTTAACCGACTGCGCCACCCAGGCGCCCCCCTACTCTTCTTTTTAAAGTCAACTACAAAGATACAGTCTGTGATACCAACATATGTAAAAATGGAAGCAATGTAAAGTAATTCGACTGTGATTAGGCTGTAGACCTGTGGCTCTGAGGGTGCGGACGGGGTGGCCAGCCCTGCTCCAGAATGTTTTGACACTTCTGGTGGAGCCCTCAGCTTGCGGCTGCTAGACCATCCACGCAATGTGGAGCCATCCCAAGTGGCATTCAGGGAAATGCCTCTCCCCCTTCCATTTTGGGGGACTGTGTCAGGCTTTTCACGTCATTTTCCCACCCCCAGGGCTGCCGCTAGAGCCCCCTCTGGGTTTCTCATCTTCTCCCCTGGCCCTGGTGGGAGGGCCCTAGGGACTCACAGGAGACTTCGGACTGCTGGGTGAATCCAGAGCCAGCAAAAGGACATGGGGTGAGCGTGTGATCTGCTATTAAATTTGCCAAGGCTCACCCCCCCGCCCCCTTTTTTTAGTAGATTTTACTTTTTAGAGCAGTTCTAGGATCACAGCAAAATTGAGCACAAGATACAGAGATTTTCCGGGTACCTCTGACCCCTACTCATATGCAGCTTCCCAATGAACAATGTTCTTCTCTAAAGTGGGTCATTTGCTATCATCTATGAACTCACACTGACACACCAAGGTCACCCAAAGTCCACAGTCGACATTAGGGGTCACCCTTGCTGTTGTACATTCTACGGGGTTTGGCAAATGTGCCATGACATGCATCCATCATTATAGTATTGTACAGAGCAGTTTTTCTGGCCTAAAAATCCTCTGTGCTCCATCCGTTCATCCCTCCCTTCCCTCAAACCTGTGGCCACCACCGACCCTTTTATTGTCTCCACAGTTTTGCCTTCCCTGGGATGTCACGCAGCTGGAACCCTACACTGCGCAGCTTTTCCAGATCGGCTTCTTTCACTTAGTGATAAGCATTTAAGTTCCTCCGTATGTCTCTTCTTGGTCAGGCTCCCCCCCCCTTTTTTTAAAATAATCTCTTAGGTCCAGATTTCTTTCTGCTTTGCTAAGGAGGGAGATGCGGAGGAGATCCGTGGTCTTTTCAACCTGAACTTGGCTGTTCTTTTAGCTTTTACCTTTCCTGGTACAATCGTCTACTCTGACATCCAAGCGGGCAGCCGGTGAGGTGGACAATGGCAATGAAGCCCCAGGAGGAAGGAGGAATTGGTAGCCAGGGAGAGCCCAGGCCGGGAAACGTGAGGCATGCCCTTCTTCCCCACTTCTCATCCCCAGCACCCTGAGAACAGCATCCATGCCCTCTCTGTGCCTTTCCTATCTCACCCCTGGGCGGTTTATGTTGCATACGAGTGTGCTGCACCCTGGAGTCATTTCCTCTGGGTTCTTGCCCCTTGTATTCTGGCTCACCCACCCCTTGTGTCTGTGTTTCTCCCGCCCCTTCCCTCCACACCTTTCTCCCCCTGCTTCCATCCCCACCAGTCACCCCTTCACCCCTTCCCCTGCATCCCCCATCAGAACGCACCTGTGTGTTCCCCTGTGGGCTTGCCTCCGCTACCAGCCTTTGCCTCTGACTCCTTGAGCTTTATGGCTCCATGGACCCCGCCCTGGAGGGAGGGACAGGGCGAGGCATGGGCTGACCAAGGTGAGGAACTGCAGCTCAGGGGTTCCACAGTTGGCATAAAGCAGCGTGAGGACGTGCACGGGGCTCTGGCTGCTGCAGCCAGGAAAGCTCTTGTTACACCTTCAAGGACCCACGTCTGGAACCTCCTCAGTCCTTCACCACTGTAGTGACCAGGGTCCACTTCTGTTTTCCCAAACAGCACATGGTCCTAGATCTGTCTCCCTATCATTCCTCCTGCTGCGGGGGACCTTCCATGAGACTTGCATGCTATCTTCTCCATTTTGAGCTGCGCGCACAATGCCGTCATCTGTTAAAGTAGGTGGCTAGTTTCTGGGGGTGCCTAGGTGGCTCAGTCAGTTAAGCATCAGCTTTTGACTTTGGCTCGGGTCATGATCTCACGGTTTGTGAGTTCGAGCCCCACATCGAACTCTGTGCTAACTGCACGCAAAGCCTGCTTGGGGATTCTCTCTGCCCCCCACCTTCTGCCCCTTCCCCGCTCGTGGGCTCTGTTCTCTGTCAAAATAAATAAATAAACTTAAAAAATTAAAAAAAAAAGTAGGTGGCGAGTTTCAGAGGTCAGAGATAAAGACCAGGGCAAGTTTACTAGTAAGTAAGCAACCTCACTCGAAACAGTTACATGGACAAAGGCAGGGGCTGGTAGAGACAGACACCAATGTCAACCACAGAGAATGTGACCCATATGTAGAATAGGGGGCCAGAGATGGAATAGCTTGGGAGGGAGAAGCCCCTAAGTTAGTCAGAAGGTCTTACTAGCCATCTCTATGGGGAAAGGAGGGAGGAGCTGGCTGGGGACAAGGTCAGTCAGGATGGCTGGGGAACCTGGGAGTGGGGAGGGGAGCAGCACTGTGTAGCTCAGGTTGATGGTAAGGGGAACGTGGGCAAAGGAGAGAGCTCCTGGTCAGAGGGAAAGAATAGAATCGGGAATAGTGTGCGGCTTGGAAGGAGAGGTCATTATTCCCCCCATCACTACGTCTTGACTTCCTGTTCTTTTGTTCTTATGTGGCTTTTGTATTTCTCATCATTATCTTCCTGTTACTTGTATTGCAAGTGATTTTGGTATTTATTGGCAGCTAGATCAAGGAAGGAGAAAACAATTAGTCAACCTGTTACTTGTTTGCAATTCTGGAAGTCCTTTGGTGTCTCTAAGGAAAGGGATTAGCTTTAAAGGTTAAAATGATTGATGTGATGACTCCTCTTACATCCTTTCTCCTTCATTGTCTGAAGGATTGAGGGTTGGTTAGTCTCCATTATGGGCTCACCAACACCATGGAGACTTGAGGATGTCCAAAAGAGACAAAGAGAGTTATAGGAACAACTTGACATTGAGAAGTGCAGTCTGTTTCCGTTCTACAAAAGACATCATAACCAGGATAATGGGGTGAGGGCAGATCAGGAAAAGATACTTGTAAAGATTAGAACAGAGAGGGACCACACATAAAAGAATGAAGTTTGACCCTTAGCTCACACTATACACAAAAATTAACTCAAAATGGATCAAAGACGTCATGTAAAAGCCAAACTATAAAACGCTTAGAAGAAAACATAGGAATAAGTCATTTTTTGAGTTCTTTTTAAAAAAATTGTTTATTTTGAGAGAGAGCGAGAGCAAGCAGGGGTGGGGCAGAGGGAGAGGAAAAGAGAGAATCCCAAGTGGGCTCCATGCTCAATGTGGAGTCCCGAGTGGAGTTTGGTCGCACGACTGTGAGATCATGATCTGAGCTGAAATCAAGAGTTGGACACTTAACTGACTGAGCCACCCAGGTACCCCAGAATAAATCTTGACTTTGAGTTAGGAGGGATTCCTAGCCATGGCTCAAAAGCAGAAACAACCAAAGAAAAAACAGACAAACCAGACCTCACCAAAATCATAAACTTTTGTATTTCAAGGGACACCATCAAGAAAGTGAAGACAACCCAGAGAATATGAGAAAACGATTTGCAAATTATATATCTGATAAAGGACTTGCAACTCAATAAGAAAAAAGACAACTCAATGAAAAAAGTGGGCAAAGGATATGAATACATATTTCTCCAAAGAAGATACACAAATGACCAAAAGAGATGCCCATATCATTAGCTATCAAGGAAATGCAAATCGAAATTATAATGAGTTATGACCTCACACCCACCAGGTTGGCTGGAGTCAAAAAGTCAGAAAACGAGTGTTGGTGAGGATGTGGAGAAATCAGAATGCTCATGCACTGCGGATGGGAATGTAAATGGAGCAACCACTGTGGAAATTGTTGGCACTTCCTCCAACAGTTAAACACAGAGCTACCATCTAAATACCCAAGAGAAATGAAAACATATGTCCACACAGAAACTTGTAACAGATGTTCATAGCACAGTTACTCCTAGCAGCCAAAAGGTAGAAAAAACCCAAAGGTCTGTCACCTGATGAATGGATAAACACTGGAATGGTATTTGGCATTAAAAAAGGGTGAAGTGGGGCGCCTGGGTGGTTCAGTCGGTTAAGCGTCTGACTTCAGCCCAGGTCACGATCTCGCAGTCTGTGAGTTCGAGCCCCGCGTCGGGCTCTGGGCTGATGGCTTGGAGCCTGGAGCCTGTTTCCCATTCTGTGTCTCCCTCCCTCTCTCCCCCATTCATGCTCTCTCTCTGTCTCAAAAAATAAATAAACGTAAAAAAAAAAAAGGGTGAAGTTAGGTCATGATCTCACGTTTCATGGGTTCGAGCCCCACATCGGGCTCTGTGCTGACAGTTCTGATCCTGGGGCCTGCTTTGGATTCTGTGTGTCTCTCTCTCTGCCCCTTCTTCACTCATGCTCTGTCTCTCTTTCTCTCAAAAGTGAATAAAAACATTAATAAAAAAGAAAAGAAGAGTGAAATACTGATACATGCTACAGTATGGATGAGTCTTAAAAAATATTATGCTAAATGAAAGAAGCCAGTTAAAGAAGACTACATAGTATATGCTTCCACTTAAATGAAATGTCCAGAATAGGCTAATCTATAGAGGCAGAAAGTAGAATTCGTGATTGCCGAGGGCTGGGGAGCGGGGTAGGAGTGATAGCTAATGGATATGGAGTTTCTTCGTGTGTGGATGACAATGTTCTAAACTTGACGGTGGTACATGTTGCACATTTCTGTGAACATACTAAAATCCATTGATTATTAACTTTACCGGTGGATTGTATGGTATGTGAATAGCTCAAGAAAGCTGCTTTTAAAACAAAGTGACAGGGACTATATCTAGGAGCTCCTACAAATAAGCCAGGAAGAGGAAGCAAGGAACCTCGGGGCAACTTACAGAAGAGGAAACCAAAATGGTCCAGGGACACGAGGAGATGCTCCCATGTGGTGGGGATTAGAACGATGTGATTGTTCGACAACAAGATCTCATTTCATGCCCGTTGCTGGCAGAAATGAGAAAGCGAGGTGGTGGAGATGTGGCGAAACGGGTAGCTCGAGCAGAGGTCGTGGGGAGGCATGCGGATGATAGAGCCTTCGGGAGGGCTGGCCCAGTATGTGGGCACCTAGATAGTTGCACACCCTACGGGACTCAGCGATGCTGCTTCTGGCCTACACGCCACAGATTCGCCCACAGATCCACCAGGTAGGACTCAGACACACACTGTGGTGGAAATGGGAGCTGGAGGCCATCTGGGTGTCCATCACCAGGACAGGGAGCCAGCGAGAGGCAGTCAGTGTGCACCGTGGGGTACCGTGCAGTTGGTGGAAGCAGCGGAGTGGTCCACACAGCCACTCACTGGGGTGGGTCTTAAGAATGTAAGAGGAGGGGCACCTGGGTGGCTCAGTCTGTTAGGCTTCCGACTTCAGCTTAGGTCATGATCTCACGGTTCTGCTTATGGGTTCGAGCCCCGCATGGTCTCTTTCTCTCTCTCAAAAATAAATAAACATTAAAGAAAAAAGAACGTAGGAAGAAACAGGATGAATGATAAAGCACAATACCATTACATAAATTAAAACACGTGCACACAGAGCAACTGACATATTTTTAAGAACAGATGCAAAAAAAAGGATAGACGCTTCCCCAGGAAATGTTGCCTGGGGAAGGTGGAGTGGGGACACACACACACATGCACACACGCACACAAGCACGTGTATGCCCACATATATGCACACACACACATGTGCGTACAGACACATCCATGCACCCATATATATGCATATGTACATACATACACACATAAGAGAGACAGGGGAGACTTTGCATGGTCAGTGATGATTAGGTCTATGCACTGGGGTACGTGCTTAATTCTGTAATGGATGTCTGTAAATACATAAAAGAAGGGTCTGAGAAGAAAGGCAAGTGGCTGCATGTTATCATCCTAGGGTAGAGGGGACAGGGTGGAGAGGACAGGTAGAGAGGACAGGGTAGAGGGGACAGGTAGAGGGGACAGGGTAGAGAGGACAGGTAGAGAGGACAGGATAGAGAGGATAGGTAGAGGGGACAGGTAGAGAGGACAGGGTAGAGGGGACAGGGTAGAGGGGACAGGGTGGAGAGGACAGGTAGAGAGGACAGGGTAGAGAGGACAGGTAGAGGGGACAGGGTAGAGGGGACAGGGTAGAGAGGACAGGTAGAGAGGACAGGGTAGAGGGGACAGGGTGGAGAGGACAGGTAGAGAGGACAGGGTAGAGAGGACAGGTAGAGGGGACAGGGTAGAGGGGACAGGGTGGAGAGGACAGGTAGAGAGAACAGGATAGAGAGGATAGGTAGAGGGGACAGGGTAGAGGGGACAGGGTGGAAAGGACAGGTAGAGGGGACAGGGTAGAGGGGACAGGGTGGAAAGGACAGGTAGAGAGGACAGGGTAGAGGGGACAGGTAGAGAGGACAGGGTAGAGGGGACAAGGTAGAGGGGAGAGGTAGAGAGAACAGGATAGAGAGGATAGGTAGAGGGGACAGGGTAGAGGGGACAGGGTAGAGGGGACAGGGTGGAGAGGACAGGGTGGAGAGGGCAGGGTGGAGAGGACAGGTAGAGAGGACAGGGTAGAGGGGACAGGGTAGAGAGAATAGGTAGAGGGGACAGGGTAGAGGGGACAGGGTGGAGAGGACAGGGTGGAGAGGGCAGAGTGGAGAGGACAGGTAGAAAGGACAGGGTAGAGGGGACAGGGTAGAGGGGACAGGGTGGGGAGGACAGGATAGAGAAGATAGGTAGAGGGGACAGGGTAGAGAGGACAGGTAGAGAGGATAGGTAGAGGGGACAGGGTAGAGGGGACAGGTAGAGAGGACAGGGTAGAGGGGACAGGGTAGAGGGGACAGGTAGAGAGAACAGGATAGAGAGGATAGGTAGAGGGGACAGGGTAGAGGGGACAGGGTGGAGAGGACAGGGTGGAGAGGACAGGTAGAGAGGACAGGGTAGAGGGGACAGGGTGGAGGGGACAGGGTGGAGGGGACAGGGTGGAGAGGACAGGGTGGAGAGGACAGGTAGAGAGGACAGGGTAGAGGGGACAGGTAAAGGGGACAAGGTAGAGAGGACAGGTAGAGGGGACAGGGTAGAGAGGACAGGTAGAGAGGACAGGGTAGAGGGGACAGGTAAAGGGGACAAGGTAGAGAGGAGAGGTATAGGGGACAGGAAGCATCGCAGGCCTCCCACCTGGGGGATGAAGGACGAGGACAGGAGTACTTTTGTAGGCAGGCAGGGAGGTAGGACGTACAAGCCTGAATCTCCCTTTTCATGTAAAGGCCAACCCAAAGTGTACACAGAAAGGTAAATCACAGGACAGGTAGCACAGAATAAAAGTGACACGAGCCATGCCCGAGGGTGAGTTCTGCCGGAGTTTAGAAAGAGATGCCCCTCGGGACTGCAAGACTCCCCGGTCTAGGCTCCAGCCCCTTCACACCACATTCCCAGGGCCGTGGCAGCCAAGCACGACTAACTGCGGGGCTTAAAACAACAGAACACTTTTTCCTTACAGTTTCGAAGCCTGAAAATCTGAGATGAAGGTGTTGGCAGGAACAGGCTCCCTCTGAAGGTCCTCGGGGAGGTCCCTCCTGGCCTCTTCTAGCTTCTAGGGTCACAGCCAACCCTTGGTGTCCCTTGCTTCCTTGGCTTGTAGACACATCACCCCACCTCTGCCCCCATTGTCACCTGGTGTTTTCTGTGGTTCTCTGTCTCTGG
Source organism: Lynx canadensis (assembly GCF_007474595.2). Classification (NCBI taxonomy): domain Eukaryota; kingdom Metazoa; phylum Chordata; class Mammalia; order Carnivora; family Felidae; genus Lynx; species Lynx canadensis. The sequence goes on along the minus strand of NC_044304.2, from coordinate 162,798,729 downwards.
GTCCCTCCTCTTATAAAGACACCAGTTACTTAATTCAGGGCCTGCCCTACTTCATCTTCACTGATTACATCTGTAGCGACCCTATTTCCAAATAAGGTCACAGTCTGAGGTTCCAGGAAGGATATGAAATTTGGGGGACATCATTCAATTCATCACAACCTCTCTACATGTCCCCTCTTTCAGATTCCAGTCCACGGCAGGCGAGTGAATTCTGAGCCCTGAGCTCAGGGCTGCTGACCCAAGGGCTCACAGATAAGAGCCTGAGTGGGGTCTTGGGGTGTATGAGGGACCGAGGAGGTGCCCTGGGCACGGGTCAGGGAGGAGCGGAGCCTTGGGGCTGAGATGTAGTGGGCTCCTGGGACCCTGAGCAGGGTGGGGGTTCTAGGTGGAATGGGGCACTGTGCCCAGGAAGGCAGAGGTGGAGATGTCCCAGATGGCGTGGACAGGGTGAGGACCACGTTGTGCACTCCTGTGGAAATGTGGGGGTGGGAGAAGCCTGAGGGAATGCAGGGGAGACCATGCGGGACAGAGGTGTCTTTAGGAACGACCTCAAGGAACCGGGGACAAAACGAACACTTCTTGGGCAGAGTGCTGGGTGAAGCCATTGTTTTTGACTCAGGCGGGGGAGTTGAGGTGTGAAGTTCTGGAATTCGGCCTCATTGCTTTGTTAGCAGCTCTTTTCCCTAGCTCATCATGCTCTGTGTTTGGCTCTCGTCCCTCCCCATTGTGGGTGACCTTGGTTTCTGAAATAAGTCTCTCTCTTCTTGGGGTTAATGATTGACAACTGTTACAGATAACACTTGGGCAAAGACTGAGTCCTTTAAGTTCTGGGCCACCTGCCTCTCTTAAAGGGGCAGAGCTGATGGCCTTGGGGATGACGTAGGGGGCAGCAGGCCTGTTCTGGCGGGGAGGGGCAGCGGAATATGTGAAGATGGGTCTAGTGTCTGGGGTTGGTAGGCCAGAGATCACAGCTCAGTTTTCCCATTGCTAAATCTTGACGCTGTTTCTAGAAAGTCACAGCACACCAGAGATAATTGGAGATAATCTAGAGAGTGGGAAGGAAAGAGCTTCACAGGGGCCTCCCCAGCTCCACTGGGGGTCCCAGAGCAGGGTGGGGGGCTGCAGGGGAGGGCAGCCGAATCCCTTGATTAGATCTCTGGGCTAATGAGGGACATCATAAGCTTTATCTCTGATTAGGGAAGGCTGGTTTGCAAAGGGAAAATTCCACCACCTTCTGAATGCAGGGTCATTGGTCATGAGGGACCCTGGTACTATTGATATTTTGAGTCTGACAATTCTGTGTTGTGAATTCTGTCCTATGCACCATGACACCTTTAGCGGCATCCTGGCCTCTATTCACTAGATGCCGGCCGCCCCCGCTCCCTGGCCCCCCCCCCCCCGCCCCAGTTGTGACAACCAGAAAAGTCTTGGGACATTGACAAGCAGAGGCCTATTTGTTTTCTTGTATTTCGCCATATTGCCCCATGCAGATACTGCGTTTTATACAAATGGAAGGTTTGGGGCAACCATTGCATTGGGCAAGCCTATCGGGGCCGTTTTTCCAACATTTGCTCACTTCGTGTCTCTGTGTCAGATTTTGGTCATTCTCACATTATTTCAAATGTTTTCATTATTATTGTATTTGCTATTGGTGATCGGTGTTTAGGGATCCTGGATGTGACTGCTGTAACTGTTACGGGGCATCTCAAACTGCACCCATATGAGAAGGTGGATTTAATGGCTACACGTCACGGGTGGTCTGGCCGTTCCACCACCTGTCCCTTCTCCCATCCATCTCCCTCTGCTCAGGCCCCCCTAGTCCCTGAGATGCAACAGTATGGAAATGAGGCCAATTAACCACCACAGTGGCCCCTAAGTGTGCGAGTGAAAGGAAGGGTCATATGTCTCTCTCTCACTTTAAAATCAACAAAACTAAAAGGCAACTGAAGGAATGGGAAAAGATATTTGCAAATGACATATCCGACAAAGGGCTAGTATCTAAAATCTATAAAGAACTCACCAAACTCCACACCCGAAAAACAAATAATCCAGTGAAGAAATGGGCAGAAGACATGAATAGACACTTTTCTAAAGAAGACACCCAGATGGCCAACAGGCACATGAAAAATGTTCAATGTTGCTCCTCATCAGGGAAATACAGACCAAAACCACACTGAGATACCACCTCACGCAGGTCAGAGTGGCTAAAATGAACAAATCGGGAGACTGTAGATGCTGGTGAGGATGTGGAGAAACGGGAACCCTCTTGCACTGTTGGTGGGAATGCAGACTGGTGCAGCCACTCTGCGATGGAAGTGGAGAGTGTTATGCTAAGTGAAATAAGTCATAAGAGAAAGACAGATACTATATGTTTTCACTCTTATGTGGATCCTGAGAAACTTAACAGAAGACCATGGGGGAGGGGAATGGGGAAAAAAAGTTACAGAGAGGGAAGGAGGCCAACCATAAGAGACTCTTTTTTTTTTTAAATTTTTTTTTCAACGTTTTATTTATTTTTGGGACAGAGAGAGACAGAGCATGAACGGGGGAGGGGCAGAGAGAGAGGGAGACACAGAATCGGAAACAGGCTCCAGGCTCTGAGCCATCAGCCCAGAGCCTGACGCGGGGCTCGAACTCACGGACCGCGAGATCGTGACCTGGCTGAAGTCGGACGTTTAACCGACTGCGCCACCCAGGTGCCCCATAAGAGACTCTTAAAAACTGAGAATAAACTGAGGGTTGATGGGGGGTAGGAGAGAGGGGAAGGTGGGTGATGGGCATTGAGGAGGGCACTGTTGGGGTGAGCACTGGGTGTTGTATGGAAACCAATTTGAAAATAAATTTCATATTAAAAAAAATTCTTATTCAATTAGGGGGGAAAAAAACCCTAGATGTGACTGAGCTCAGTGTGGAAGGCATTTTGAAAACCAAGGTGGGTCAGAAGCTAGGTCTTGGGCATCAGTGGAGCCAAGTTGTGAAAGTGGAAAGAAACGCTCAGGAAGGAAATGAAAAGTGCTCCTCCGGGAACACACGGGTGGTAAGAAGGCAACAAGGCCTCCTGCTCGTGTGGAGAGAGTTGCAGGGGTCTGGACAGAAGGCTACACCAGCCACACTTGGACTCCTCAGATGCGTCTGAAGGCGACTGAAAACCTTCTGGGGAAGGATTCACCGTTCTAGAAGCCATTAAGAACGTTCGTGATTACAGGAAGAGATCAGATTATCAACATAATCCGGAGTTTGGAAGAAGGTGATTCCAACCCTCCTGGAGAGGACGTGGAGGGTTCAGGACCTCAGTGGAGGAAGTCACTGCGGACGCGGTAGAAACAGCAAGAGAACTGGGATCAGAAGTGGAGCCTGAAGAGGGGACGGGGTCGCCACCATCTCAGGATGAAACCTGGACGGACGAGGAGGGGCAAAGAAAGCGGCTTCCTGAGGTGGCATCTCCTCCCGGTGGAGATGCCGCGAAGACACGGTCACAAGGGATTTGGAACGTTCCGGAAGCCTGGTCGGCGAGGCGGCGGCAGGGGCTGAGAGGACAGACCCCGGTTCGGGGAAAGTTCTCCTCTGGGTAAAATGCCATCAAACGGCACCGCCCGCCACAGAGAAATCGTTCGTGACGGGAAGAGCCACCCGGTGCGGCCAACGTCCCCGCTGTCTTATTTTCAGACGCTGCACAGCCACCCCGGCCTTCAGCGCCCACCACCCCGCCCGGTCAGCAGCCGTCACCGTGGGACAGGACCCCCTCCAGCAAGAGGATTAGGACCCGCTGCAAGCTCAGACGGTGGTTAGCACGTTTCAGCAATAAAGTCGCTTTTCACGGAGGTGTTTCCACTACTGTCGTTTTGGCCGCGGTGCTGGGGCACACGTCACACGCCGCAAACGTGTGGTGCAAACGTGCCTTCCGTGCACCGGGAAGCCAACACCTCCCTTGACTCACTTTATTGCAATATTAGCTTTTCTGCAGTGGTCTGGAACGGAACCCGCGATATCTCCGAGGTACCCCTCTATCTCCTGGGGGGCAAAAACGCCCTCCTGCAGAGAGCCATTGGTCTGTGTGAAGCCCTCCTGATCTGTACCAGGAAGCAGGTGGCCTCCCCCCCCCCCCCCCCCGCCCACACCGACTCTCACCTGGATCTCCTAACCTGTTCTCCATGCTTTTGTGAGAACACAACTCTGACTGTGGCCCTTTCCCTGCTTTGGGGGGTTCCAGCTGCCTACTGGGTAAAATGTAAACTTATTTATTGGCATGAAACACCCCTGACCACCCAGCTCAATCTTCCTGTTGTTCTTGGAACACCACTCACCTCCAAAGTGCCTCCCGCCCCCTGCTCCTTCTGTCTAGCCTGGCTTGGGGGGCCGCTTCTGGCCCCTGCCCCTTTCTTCCCTCGCCCCTTTGTTCTCTCTCCTCCTTCACTTACCGGCTCCAGCAGTCAAGGCTCAGCACCACGGCCCTCTCTTGACCTGTTTTACACGCTCCAGGCAGCTGTGGTTTCCCTTTGCATCCAGGGCATGCGTCTGGCTCTCTTACTGTGTTCTTCTGTCACCGGGCAGGTCTCTGGTCACAGGTTGGCCTCCTCTGCCACCTCCTTGTGGGCAGGGACTCAAGTCAGCATCTCCATTTTTTCAAAGCTACAGAACCCAATACAGTGCCTGGCATACAGACAGTGGGTTCTCCTGTTTTGTTTTCAGAGTGAATGGATAAACAGATCATGTGGCAAAGGGGGGTAGAAGACATGTTAGAAGTCCAGAGGTCAGAAGAGTTTTGGTTCATTGCTGTTGGCAATCTAAGAAAAAAACCCTGCTCCAGGGTGAGGTTTTAACCAGGTTACTATTTTTTCCTGGATTTATTGGAATATCATTAACATACAACATGGTATAAGTGTAAGATGCACAACACCTTTGATTGGATGTACTTAAATGTTGCAATGCGATTACCACTGTAACCTTAGCATACCGTCATTGCATCACACAACTACCATTTCTTTTTGTGTGGTGAGAACATTCAAGATCTCCTCTCTTAGCAACTTTCAAGTATATAGTATGGTATTGTTATCTATAATCCCAGGGCTGTGCATTAGATCCCCGGAACTTGTTTGTTCTGGGTAAAAACTGGAGGTTTTCAACCCCTGACCAACATCTCCCCCTTCTCCCCACCCCCAACAACCACCATTTTCCTTTCTGTTTCTATAAGTTTGGATTTTTTAGATTCTGCATATAAATGAGATCATACAATATTTCTTTCTCTGTCTGGTTTCTTTCACTGAGCATAATGCCTTCAAGGTCCATCCACGTTGTCACAAAGGGCAGGACTTCTTTCTTGTGGCTGAAAAATATTCCATGTTTACACACATGCCTATGCAGACACATACACACATTGGAATATAAAAATATTCACACACACACACACACACACCCTACATCTTCTTTATCTATTGGGTGAAAGATATTTGGGTTGTTTCCACATCTTGGCTATTGTGAATAATTGTGAAAAAACATGGGGTGCAGAGATCTCTTCAAGATCCTGATTTCACTTCCTTTGGGTTTATACCCAGAAGTGAGATTGCTGGATCATATGGTGGTTGTATTTACATTTATTTTTTTAAATCTTTTTTTTAATTTACAGAGAAAGAGAGAAAGAGAGAGTACGTGTACAAGTGGTAGAGAGGGAGAGGGAGAGGGAGAGGGAGAGGGAGAGGGAGAGGGAGAGAGAGAGAGAGAGAGAGAGATTCCCAAGCAGGCTTGATGCTCAGTGCAGGGCTTGATCCCATGACCCTGCAATCATGTCCTGAGTTGAAATCAAGAATTGGACTCTCAACCGACTGACCCCCCCACCCCAGGCGCCCCTGTATTCTTAGTTTTTTGAGGAACCTCCATACTATTTTCCATAATGGCTTCACCAACTTACATTCCTACCAACAGTGCATAAGTCTTCCTTTCCCTTCATATTCTCCCTAACATTGTTGTCTCTTGTCTTCTTGACGATAGCCATTCTAACAGGTATAAGGTGGTATCTCCTTGTGGTTTCAATTTGCATTTCCCTAATGTTGAGCACTTCTTTAGAAAAGTTTCTGTTCAGGTAGTCTGTTCAGGTTTGAATCAGATTTTATTGTTATTGAGTTGTATGTGTTCTTTATATATTTGGGATATTAACCTCTTGCCAGATATATGATTTGCAAATAATTTCTCTTGTTCCTTAAGTTGCCTTTTGATTTTGTTGATGGTTTCCTTTGCTGTGCAGATGCTTTTTAGTTTGATGCGGTCCCTCAACCAGGTTACTGTTAAGATGACCACACAGATGGGGTGTGGGGTGATCAACTGGAAGAGAAATCTTTATATGGTGTCATAGGCCCCTTAGGTTGAACACATGTGAGAGTGATGTGAGTCAGCTCAGCTTCAAGGACATATGACCTATGTGGTCTTCCAGGATCCCACACTCAGAAGGGTACTGCCCTTAACTTATACTTTACTATCTCTGTCTTGAAATTCTTAACTTTTGAATAAGGGCCCCACAATTTGATTTGATACTGGGTTGTGCAATTTATATAGCTGGTCCTTGCTTTAGAGGATCAAGGGTTAAATCTGGATATAGAAGGCCAAAGAGGGGGTAGGGCAGGGAGACAGGGTAGAGGGCAGCGAGGCTAGCTCAGTGCCGGAATGAAGGTAGATGAACAGGGTTGATAAGATTAAGGGGTGAGGTTGAATTGCAGAGGGACCCAGGTCAGGGGTCAGGAAGAGAGGCTCCAGGCAGATGGTGGCAGCAGCAAAATTGTACCAGGTGATTGAGGCCAAAGTCTCAGAGCCTTTGCTTCCAAGCCTGACCCTTGCTGGCTCCAGTTCATTATTTTTACTGATTTGGGCTTTTTGCCCCATTCCTCCTATATAGCTCCCCATTTGCTGAAGCAAAGAGTGCCGGGCAAGCAAACGGCCATTTGTGAAGTTATAGCACATGGGTCTGGAAGCTCTGGGGCTGCTTGAGAACCCACGCTCCAGTCTACAAGTGGCACCAGGAAAAGCAGGAGAGCGTGTCAGGCTCCTCTGCCATTGAACTTGTGTCCCAGGTCCTTCATTCCTCTCCAGCTCAGAGATTTGAAAAAAACAACCCACATTTATTTATTTATTTTGAGAGAGAGGCAGGGAGAGAATGAGCTGGGGAGGAGAAGAGAGAGAGAGACAGACAGAGGGAGAGAGAATCCCAAGCAGGCTCTGAGCTGTCAGTGCAGAGCCTGATGCCAGGCTCAAACTCATGAACCGTGAGATCGTGACCTGAGCCAAAACCAAGAGTCAGACGCTTAATTGACTGAACCATCCAGGTGCCCCAGCTTAGAGACTACTTATTAAAAATTTTTTTAATGTTTATTTATTTTTGAGAGAGAGCACGGTGCAAGCAGGGGAGGGGCAGAGAGAGGGAGACCCAGAATCTGAAGCAGGCTCCAGGCTCCAAGCTGTCAGCACAGAGCCCGACACGGGGCTCAAACTCACAAGCCGTGAGATCATGACCTGTGCCGAAGTCAGATGCTTAACCGACTGAGCCATCCAGGCACCCCAAGACTTCTTATTTTTTATTATCATTACTACTTCTACCTCTATTATTGTTTTCCTTTTGCTAAAGATGAAAAGATGATATGTCATCATGCATTATCCACATCAGTACGGGGACGAATGAGGTGCAGGCAGCCAGCTCAGATTAATAGCCAGACTGATAATCAAGATCTTAGAGCCACGATGGGGCTGGGCTCAGGGAGGACAGAAGGAGAAGGGGCTTTGTGGGCCTTGGCTGTGCAGGATCAGCCCCCCCATGCTCCGTGCACCTGGTCTCACCCTTGTCCTCCTGTCCTCTGCCACCAGGATCTGGCAGTTTTGTTTTACAATCGTCAGCCTGAGTGAGCTGTGGGAAGGGGAAACGAGGCAAGAGTTCCTGCTGTGTACTCTCAGGGCAGGGACAAGGGCCTTGCAGTCAGGACATGACATGGGAGACATAGGCCATTGGTCAGCTCCTCTCCATAGTGAGGAGAGGCCCTTTCACACGAGCACGGGAAGGTCTGTGTCTTACTAATGAGTGAATACCTACTGCCACACCCACCTCTCACGGAGGCCCAGGCTCCACTGTGCCAGCGATCCTATGTGCATTGGCCTTACTTAATCCTAGAGATGATTCTGGAAACAGGCATCATCCCAAGGCACAGCTGGTCAGTGGCAGAACCAGGATTTTCACTCAGGTCTCTCTGTCTCCCTAACAGGGAGGTTTTTCCCTATGACAAAGTGGTGTTGAGCCCCATAAGGGGGCAAATGGGCACTGTCCTGTAGAAGAGTCCTGTCTTGAGCCCACTTCAGCAGCATGGGGAGCCCTTCCATGTTGGTTTCTAGAAAGAAGCTTTTGTGTCTACGCTGGGGTGAGTGTCAGCAAAAAGTCCCATTGCACTGGTGAGTATGCTCCTGCTTTTGTTTGTATTTATTAAAAAAAAAATCCTTCGAATATTTGAGTATATCCTTTATTCAAGTTTATCTCTTACCATCTCAATGGCATTATAATGTTTCCTAGGAGGCAGAGCCCAAGTCTGAAAAATTAGCTCTTTTGGGTAAGGGTTAGATGTTCTTGCACCTAAATAGATGCTTAATCTCTGATTTTAAGCCACTGGAATCTGTCCTGGATAAATTCGGATTCCATACATGGGAGGGCACCTTTTCAAGCTCCTGGTCCCCATTCTGGACCAGACAGAGCAGGTAGCTGAAGGGACCCTCAACAGCAGGGGTTTAGCGGTGCTCCACAAGGCACTCCTGGTGGTTCCGTACATGAGAAGGTTCCCCACTGACGCCAGCTGGCTGGAGCCCCACCGCGTTCCCCAGAGGCACGGCGCTGACTTCCCAGTGCACATGATGAATGGTCTGCCCAGTGTGGATGTTCAGGTCTGTTAGCAGGCTACCTTGGCTTTGGATTCAATTCAAGGCTTTTCTAGACTTGGAGGGGCTGATTAGCCAGTGTTTTCCGTAGGCCTCCACAGCTTTGGGGATTTGCGAGCGCTCAGGGCAGAAAAGGTTTCTCTGCCACGGGGCTCTGACACTTGCCAAAAGAAGCAAGGTCTTGGCTATGTTGTGCCTCTTGGGTGTCAGGTTGGCTAATCCCTTTACGGGTTTCCATGCCAAGAACATCTCTGTGAGTGTCGCTAATCCCTGGGTTTTTCTGTTGCTCAGGAAATGGGCCACAATTCAGCTTTTTCCTGGGTTTGCCCTCGGCTGTCATGGACAAGGGCCCAGGATGTTCATTGTCTTCCTCCTCCAGTGGTGTGACCTCCACGGTGCCCCCAGGTCTCACGAGAGACTGTCCAACCTGCCTTGTCCTTGAGAGTCCTTTCCGGCATCCGCATTCTTTACCATTGTGGTTTCCAGCAACATCCTTGAGAGTCCTTCCCAGAATCCGCGTTTTTTAACGTTGTGGTTTCCAGTCACATCCTTGAGAGTCCTTTCCGGTATCTGCGTTCTTTAGCATTGTCGTTTCCAGCCACAACCTGGACACCCCGCTCTGGGTGTCACTCATTGGGAAAACAGTGACCGAAAGACATCGTGCAGACCCTAAGGGATGGTTCCAAGTGCAGATATGAAAGCCCTGGTTCCTGCTCTTGGGGATGTGGTCCTGAGTGGGGAGAGACAGGCCTGTAGACAAGTAAGGGTCACACATGGTCAGATGCGGAGACCGATGTGTGCCCGGGGTACAGAGAAGGGATGGACCACTTTTCCGGGGGTGGGGCAGTGGTTTACCAAAGGCTCCCGAGGGGGTCTTGAAAGAGGTACTGGACCTTGAAAGAGGACCTGGAAGGCCAGTAAATGTGGTGCTGATTGTGTGTGAGAGGAGCTTATGCAGGGGCAGGCAGTTACTACGGGCCGAAGGAGCACTGTCAGCAGCTGGTCCAAAAGTACAGGCAGACAAAAAGTGGAAACAGCTCGAAGTCCACCAGCAGGTGAATGGATAAACCAATAGTGGCCGGTTCATATGATAGAATGCCGCTCACTAATAAAAAGGAACAGACTGATACTGATACCTGCGACACGGATAAGTCTCAGTGACATCGTTCTAGCGAAAGAAGCTGGAAACAAAAGACAAAACACTGTACAATTCCATTTGTAGGAGGTTCTTTTTTTTTTTAATATTTCAACGTTTATTTATTTTTGGGACAGAGAGAGACAGAGCATGAACGGGGGAGGGGCAGAGAGAGAGGGAGACACAGCATCGGAAACAGGCTCCAGGCTCTGAGCCATCAGCCCAGAGCCCGACGCGGGGCTCGAACTCACAGACCGCGAGATCGTGACCTGGCTGAAGTCGGACGCTTAACCGACTGCGCCACCCAGGCGCCCCTGTAGGAGGTTCTAAAAGAGGCCAAAAGATCTGAACCGTGGTTGCCCCTGAGTGGTGGGAGTGGGAGGGGGGACTGGTGAGGAGGGAGTATGAGAGAACTTTCTGGGGCATATCAGGATGTTGTTCCAGGGCTTGCCAGGGGTTTGGGTTACACAGGTGTATGCATTTGTAAGAACTCATTAAATGGTGCATGTGCCAGGCTGAAAAATGGCTCTCCAAGATGACCACATCTTAATCCCCAGAACCTGTGAATGAATAACTTTGTAGCAAAAGGGACGGCACAGATGGGATTAAATTAATGACACTGAGATGGGGGTTTATCCTGGATTATCCAGGTGTGACCACAGAGTCCTCGTGAGAGGGAGGTGGGAGGTCAGAGTTGGAGCTATTTGAGGATGTGGGGAGGAGGCGGTCCCGAGCCAAGGAATGTTCTAGAAGATGAAGATGGCAAGGAAATAGATTGTCTGCTTACAGCCTACAGAAGGAACAAACTGCTTACACCTTGACTTTGGTCCAGTCTCATTTTGGACTTCTAACCCATAGAATTCTGTGCAGGAGAATAAATTTGTGTTGTTTTAAGACACTAAATGTGTGAGGATTTGTTACGACAACAAGAAAACTGATACATACTTCTTGGATTTGTACCTTTTGCTGTATGTTAATTCTGCCTTGAAGAGGGGGAAAAAAAGAACCAAAAACAAATGTGAAAAAGAACCAAAAAGAACCAAAAACAAATGTGAAACTCTAGTTAATAAGGTGCATGCTGAAGTATTTAGAGGACATGTATAGATGTCTACACTTTACCTTGAAATGCATAAAAAGCAAAATGGATAGAGGGAGGGATAGCTATGTGATAAGGCAGAGCTCATAAAACATTAATTGTAGAGTCTGAGTGGCGGATATATGAGCATGTGCTGTAAATTCCCCTCCAACTTTCTGTATGTTTGACAGTTTTCACAGTAAAAGATTGGGGGAAAAGGCAGTCGACTGACCCTCGCTGGAATGTTTAGGAATGGTGAGCAGGTCTGCGCAGCTAGGTTGTTGGGTTTGTGGTGGGAGTAGTTGGTGCAACTGGAGAGGTAGATGAGGGCCGGATGTGGACTTCATCCTGGAGGCATTGAGGAGCCAACAGAATGCTTTAAACAGGGAGTAACAGAAGTGGGTTTGCCTTTTTACCTCTCTGCACAAGTCACACCCTGCTTGAATTTTCTGAACAGCTGTTTACTTGACTTGAAACACAAACCATCTGGAGTGCGGTTAGGAGAGAGCAGTTAGTATTAGTTGAAGGGCTTCCTCCCCCTGTGTCTGCCTCAGTTAGTGAGGGTGGCAAAACTAAAACAGGTACAGATTTGAGAGCTCACAGTCTGTAGCAAAAGGGCAGGCAATTCTAGCCTTATCTTTATGGCTTACTTGTTCTTGGAGGCAAGCAACATGAAGAAATAAAAATAAAATCCTGGTATAGACTGAATCACAGAGGAGTCCATTCAGGAAAATGATGTAGAAAAAGCCCAGGATCAGGAGTCAACCATCAGTTATGACATTTCCTGGCTGTGTGGCCTTGGGCAAATCACCGAAATTCTCTGAGGCTGGTTTCCCATTTGTAAAATGGGGATAACGCCAGTCAGTGCCTCATAGGGTTGCTGTGAGGGCTACCGCAAGTGAGGGAAAGGTATTCGCCAGAAAGTCCTTGATATAGTGCCTGGCGTGTAGTCAGTTTGGAAGAAATGTTCAGTGTTGTACTTACTGTTCACTGGTCCACTTCTCAACAAATAGCATTGCAGTAGGAAGCTTATCTGTACTCGTGGCCTATGCCATTTCTCTAATGTTTTTAAAATGATTATTAAGTGTCTTACTGTAGTCCGGGCTATTCGGAGCTTTAGACCTATATCCTGTTTCCTCATGGGTGTCTTCATTTGCTTATCCCATTGGTACCACAAATTCAACAAAGTCCAAGCAGAACACATCATCCGCACAGGTTTCTTGCCTCCTTTATCATGGGAATGGCACGAGCCGCCCCCCCCCCCATCAACCCAAATGGCCCAGCCAGGCATCTGACAGTCCCACCAGACTGGGACCTCTTTCTTTGGCAGCCCCCGCCCCTGTGCGACTTGTGAGCAGCACGCAGACGCTTGATTTTTCGTCTGCACTCCGGTCCCCCTGCTGTGGGCATTACGGTTCACCTCCCTTCCTGCAGGAGACCCTTCCTGACCTCCCTGATCCCAAACTTGCCTCCTCCAGTCTGTTGGTCTGTGCCATAATGGAGATCTGACCATCCACTGTCCCGTCCAAGTCCTCCAGAGGCCCCCACTGGGATCCAAGGGCTTCCACAGGTTGGCTTCTGTGACCTCTGCAGTGACTGCCACCTGGGACTCCTATCACTCTTGCAATGTCCAGCTGCCTGCAGCTCCCCCCTGCACCCCATATCTTTATGCTGCCTCTGCCTGGAACCATTCTAACCTGTCCCCTATCTTTGCCTGGCTGCCTGTGCCTCTGTGATGCCCCCTTGACCATTTCCATCCCAGGCTGTGCCCCGGCCGGCACTGACCTCCAACGCAGTCATCATTGTCCATGACATTGACTGTCTGTAACCTCTGTCTTTCATCTTTGCAACCCTAGTGTGTAGCTTTGCATCCTTGGCATATTGTAGATATTATATTTGTCTGGTGAATGAAGTTGACTCTAGGATCAAAGGAGAGTAAAAGAAAACTCAGCATGTCAGCTAGGGGCCTGTTAGGAAACAGATGGCATTCTCCCAGGGGGAATGAAAAGACTTTAAAGAAGGGACTATTTTCAAAGGTGAGGCAGGGTTAAGGGAAATCATCAAGGGACAGTGAAGCACCCTGAGGCTAGCAGCAGTTGGAAGCCATTTTTTAAAAAAATGTTTATTTATTTTGAAAGAGAGAGAGAGAGAGAGAGACAGAGAGCATGAGCAGGGGAAGGACAGAGAGAGAGAGGGGAAGAGAGAGAATCCCAAGTAGGCTCTAAGCTGTCAGAGTAGATCCCAAAGTGGGGCTTGAGTCCACCAACTGTGAGATCATGGCCTGAGCTGAAATCCAGAGTCAGATGCTTAACAAACTGAGCCACCCAGGCACCCCAGTTGGAAGCCATGTTCACCCCTAGACCTGAAGGAGGCAGAAGTGGTTCCAGAAAGAGGGAGACTTGTAGGACAGAGCCGCCTGACAAGATCTGTGGCCTTTGGTAGAAGGACACTGCCATGTCAAACTAGGGTCTTGGATGGAGGAAGCCAGGGGACCGAATACCTTGATCTCATTTACCTGTGAGGGCTACCTGCAGACGGAATCCATGGCACGAGGGAGTCCATGAATGCAGTCCATAAAGGCCAGCCTGCCAGGGCACAGGGCAGGGTGGGAAGGGTGGGAAGTACATCTGGAGGATCAAGAAAATAGGCACTTAGGAATCCCGGTCTCCTGTCTACAGACTGGGTCTAGGTCCCTGAGACGGAGCATGGAGGAAGGAAGGCACTCACATCCATAAGAGCACAGTGTTTCCTTTCTTCTTCCGGCTTCACCTTTTTCAACCAGAAAAACCACAGTGGCAAGTGAGGAAGTCTGGAGCCATTCCTAGTCCTGGCACAGTAGTCACCAGGGCTCCTAGAGACAGACACTTGATATCCAGGCTCTCCTGGACATTCCCAGCGAATTCTGTGGAAGCCTTCCTATGGTGAGCTAGCGTTCTCTTCTGAAACCATTAGAACCTGGGGCTAGTTTCTGTAGCTCACAGCAGTCAGGAGTGAGTCCATGTTCTACTGCACGCTCAGCATAAACTTTAAGTACCCCACTTTTATTTTTGACTTCAGGTCTGGCCACATGCTCTGTTAGGAAGGAGGCTCCTAAACCAAGTCTCTAGGGCTGAACCTAATTGGTTGCCTCCTCTTCTATTCTGAGCACCCAAATTCAGCCCATGTGCCTCAGGCGGGCTCAGTTCATGCGCCTTCAGGCAGAAAACATCATGTTCGGAATCATGGACAAGACTAATCAGAAGTAGTTGCAGTCACTCTGTTCCCCCTGCGATCCACTTTTCTTTCCCTGGTAATGGAGTGACAGGAAAGCCTCATTCTATTATGATCAGGCACAGGGAACCAGCATTGTCCCAGGAGTTAGGCTGAGTTGGGTAATGTGTAAGAGCCCCCGCCCTCTGGTAAGGACTGCCGGGAGATGCAAACACACCTGAGCCAGTCCTGACTTCAGGGTTTACGTGCTAGTTGGGGAGGTAGGGGGGGCTACAGAGAACACGCAGGGTGGAAGTGTCGGCTGGGGGCTTCCCGAGCGAGGGAGGGTCGCCTGCTTGCGAAAGGGTTGTAGACGTAGATGGGGGCAAGTGGGGTCAGCGTGATTGCAAATACGAGCTGGGCGCGCAGCGGGGTGGTCCCTCTCCCCCCCCCCCCCCCCCCGCCCCAAACCGCGCCTGATCCCAGGCCCTCCGGAAAGGGTGGGTGCTCCCGGGGCAGCCCTTGGAGGTTCCGTCCTGCAGGGTGCCGCGGGTCAGGACGGGCGGCGGAGGATGGGGCTCGGGGACCGGGTACGGCCTCAGGGGCGGGGGCGTCCTTCAAGGCTACATCCCACCGCGCCCGTCTCCGCTAAGTGCAGAAGCTCTCTTGCTTCCGGGGTCAGAGTAAAAGCCCACCGCGCGTCGGGGCGTTTCCTCTCTCGAGGCCACAGCTCCCTGCTCATTGGCTGTCAAGAGAGTGAACAGCAGGCAGGTTGTCCATTGGCTACGAGAACATGGCCACACCCTCTCTCTAAGCCCCGCCTTCCCACCCCGTGATGGGGAACAGCGCCACCTCGTGTCCGGGTGGCGCGGCTTCGCGGAGTTCAGAAATGCTTCTGTTCCGGTTTTGGTTGCGCTCAGCAAATGTTGAATGCATGCCCACCGTGGGCAGGCACTATGCCAGGGGCTGACTTCCCCTACATGGCAGGGATAGGCTTGTATGTTACTCGGGATAGCACCACCCTTCTAAATTCCTCTCATCTCATCCAAACCACGCGACCCTTTAGGAATTCAGCAATGGAATGAGGAGTTTCTAGCTACGGTGGCATATCATTTCGTTCAGTCCTTACGTCTAGCCTCAGCTTCTTTCACTGCGTTTCCTTTTTCTGGCTTTAAACGTTTTGGGAAGTTGAGGCATCCCTGATGTTGATTTTACTTTTTTCTCCGTGAAAGTGCTGCTCCGCGTATGAATTCATCTCTAAGATTGTGGTTCTCAATTTTGGGGAGTGTGTTTTCAGTTTGCTGAGACTTCTAAGCAACTAGAGTACCTGATTTAGATGTGTCTGCATCCATATCTGTCACAGTAATGGGACACCCTGAATCTTATTTATCATCCAAAATAGGGATTTTAGAACTTCAAGGAGGTGGTCGGTTAGCGTTCCCTCTTGGATTTGGGTCATATCATTTCTGATTTTCAAGTCAGATTATAATCTATAGATTTCTAGCCAGGTCACTTACCACTTCAATGGAATGTGCATTCCTGTTAAGATTTGTTGAAAGAGCTTTGAGTTTGGCAGAACTGTGTCTTCTTTATCTTTCTTAAAATTTTTTTAATGTTTATTTTTGAGACAGAGAGGGAGAGAGAGAGAGAGAGAGGGAGGAAAGGGCAGAGAGAGAAGGAGACACAGAATCCCAAGCAGGCTCCAGGCTCTGAGGTGTCAGCACAGAGCCTGATGTGGGGCTCAAACTCACGAACTGTGAGATCATGACCTGAGCCGAAGTCAGTTGCTTAACTGACTGAGCCACCCAGGCGCTTTGTCCTTCTTTTTAATTGTACAATCTAGCATATAGATAAATACACATTAAACATATAAATATGGTTGTGTGATTAATTATAAAGCAAACTTACATACCTCTAAATCAAGTCATTGCTCAGTGCCCCGAAAGCATCTCCAATATCCTCATAATGACGTGCTCTCCTCTCCCTCACTCCACAAGAGGCATGTGTGCTGACTCTTGTCAAGCCACTTCTTTTCTCCAGACTAGTGTTCTGCTGTCTGTGTGTGTGTGTCCCTAGAGGTTATAGATTGGTTTTGCCTGGTTTGAATTTTGTATAAATAAAATCTCACGGAAGGCATTTTTTTTGTATCTTGCACATTTCGCTCAATTTCATATAGTTGTGGGTTGTTCATTGCTATCTCATTTTCTACTTTGGGAGTTTGCAACAATTTATATCTCCATTTTATCAACACTAGATATGACAGATATTAGGCTTGTTTTCGGTTTGGGAATGTTACGAACAATGTTTCTATAAATGTCTGGTGCTGGTGAATATGTGTACCTGAGTGTATGCCTCAGAATGCAGTGGTGGTCCCATAAGCCATGTATCTCAATTTTTCTAGTTCATGCATGTTTTTCAAGGTAGTTGGTGCCAGTTTACTTTCCTGCCAGCGGTGTGGGAAACTGTTTATTGCCCCACACATCCTCACCAATATTGTCAGACTTTAATATTTTTGCCCAATATGGATGATTATTTTAAGTTATGTTATTGTGGCTTTAATTTACCTCACCCTGAATATTGATAAAGTTGAGCACATTTTGCTTTTGTTTTTGTTAAAAGGTTTAAAAAAATGTTTATTTATTTTTGAGAGAAACACAGCGTGTGAGCAGGGAGGAGCAGAGAGAGAGGGAGACACAGAATCCAAAGCAGGCTCCAGGCTCTGAGCTGTCAGCACAGAGCCTGATGCAGGTCTTGGACCCATGAACTGTGAGATCATGACCTGAGCTGAAGTTGGATGCTTAACTGACTGAGCCACCCAGGCGCCCCAGTTGAGCACATTTTGTAAGCTTATTCATCATTTGGATTTCCTCTTATGTAGTGTGTCTGCTCAAATCTTTGACCATTTTTCAAATTGGGTTGTCTGCCTTATGATTTGTAAGAATTCTTTTTTTTAAAGTTTTTTTTTGTGTGTGGGGGGGAAGGGGTCAAGAGGGAGAGAGAATCCCAAGCAGGCTCCTCACTGTCAGGGCAGAGCCCGATGCGGGGCTCGAACTCACAAACCGTGAGATTATGACATGAGCCAATATCAAGAGTTGGACACTTAACCGACCGAGCCACCCAGATTCCCACCCCCCACTTTTTGAATTTATTTATGTATTTGGAGCGAGAGGAGGACAGAAAGAGAGAGAGGGAAGAATTCTTTATGTTGGGTTAAACCATACGAAATCTCTAGTAGTTGACCATTTTTGACTTACAAAACAGGTGGTTTCATATGGTTCAACTGAACACATTCTGGATACTGGACCTTTGTTAATTATATGTATTGATAAATATTTTATCACACTATATGGCTAATCTTTTTGTTTTCTTCATTTATTTTTTGAGGGTCAGAAGTTTCTAATTTTAATGTAGTTGGATTTTCAGTTTTTCCTCTACATGGCTCATACTTTTTATGTCCTGTTTCAGAAACCCTTCTTGTCTTTCGTGCTGAAGGTGACCAGACTGTGGGGGCTTGGAGCTGTGTTCCCAGGACGTTCTGTTCTGGGGCCTGGGTCACAATGCTTCCACTGTGGGGTAGACAGATTCCTTTGACACCTAAGACTTGGCTGGGTTGGGTGGAGGAGAGAGACCACTCCTGGGGTTCTTCTACCATGGATCCCAATTTTCCAAGAAGAGCTTTCCAGAAGGCTGCTCCCCCACCATTCTTATGAGTGTGGAAGGTCTTCTCAATGAGCCGATCTGTGTGCCACTTGGGGCAGGACTGAGCTAACATCTCCGTGGATGCTCAGGCGGGGTGGGCTGTGACAGGGTGAGTCCAACTCAGGACTGGGATATCTGGTTCCTGAATTGTGTCCCTGGAGCAGATGAGGTGGGACAGGGAAAAAACTGGCTGGAGACAGTAGAGCAGTAGGAAGCACTCTTCCCCCTCTATATCTGGAGTATTGGGAATGTAATAACATGATTCTGACCAATTGGCTCACCAGGAGCAGGTGGCCTAAGGACATGCCTGATAGAGGAGGGGGAAAATGTCATGATTTATTGGATCTTATTCCTCAGTGTCACCAGGGTTGGGCAAGGCAGGGAACTGTCCAACCTGTTTAGTTTCACTTCCACTATTCACAGTGCCTGCCACATGGAGATATTAGCAGATATTTGTTCAAAAGTGCATTCCTAGTTTTCAAAGAATTGTGTGAAAAAAAGTTATTTTTTACTCTTCTAGTTTCATCTGAACAAAACTTTTAGTAGCCACTAGGTGGCGAGGTTAATCACATCTGTGTGGCTTGTAAGGGGGATTTCTGTTTCGGGGATTTGAATTTAAATTGAATCTTGTTTTAATTTTGTTTTTGAACTCAGTCGTTAAGTTTGAAAAGCATACCGTCATAAGAACCAACTGCAAAGTTGAAATAAAGGCCTTGGTGAATTGTTTTCTTC